>NW_026057580.1:3706621-3788925 GCF_023721935.1 Panthera uncia
CCCCCCCCCACCCCCCCCCCCGCCCCCCCCCCCCCCCCCCCCCCCCGATTGTGATGGCCCCCTCTCACTAGGTGGGGCTCCCAGAGGGTGAACTAGGTGCAGCACCGGCTGGCCTAGTGAATGCTCAGTGTTCACAGACCCTTCCTGGTTCTGTCTCTGGGTATGATGGATGATACTGGGCCCCATGCCCTAGGTCTTCTGTGGAAGTACCTGCAGCGGCTGGAAGGTTGTATATCAGATGTTTGGGAGGATTTGTTTTCCCAACTTGTAAGTGAGTAAGGGTCAGAGTAAGTCCAAGTTCTGATTGCCTTGCTTTGCTTTGCTTTGCTCTTTTCTTTTCTCTTCTTTTCTTTTCTTTTCCTTTCTTTTCTTTTCTTTTCTCTTCTTTTCTTTTCTTTTTTTTAAACAAGTTAACACCTTTCCCTCCTCCTTATCCTGACTCCAGAGGGTTCCCTTTCTCAAACCCTTATCTAACCTCATCCCTGAGCCCATCCGTTGGTTACCTATCATCTAGGACCAGGTCCTCCAAACTCATAGCATCTAAGAAGCCTACTTGGGACTGCCCCCAGTTTGTGTCCTGACTGGACCTCTTGCATGTGCTTCCTCCCACCTCTCTGCCTTTACACTCAGTCCCCTCTGTCTGAAGTGTCCTCACTTACCTCGCCTGCCTGAACTCCTACTCATGCTTCAGGACCCCACTCAGGCAGCCCCCTCTCTATGCAATGTCTCCTCAGCTCTGCCCCTCAATGCTACTTCAAGACAGCATAGGCACTCTTGTCAGCAGCAGGAGCCCTGGAAGTTTCCCCTAAGCTTAGTTCTCCTTCAGAGTTCCCCAACTTCTGCCCACCCTCAGAGCCTCAGTGAAGAAGTCGCCCCCACCTGGAAGCTTTCCTTAACCCCATGCCCCCAGTTCCTCGGGACCCCAGTCCCTTGTGTTCATGGCCATCTGGGTACTCTGGAATCCCCTTGAATGTTTGCTCGTTAATTTCTCAGTTTCCTCATGGACCCTGAGTCCCTTAAGGGCAGGGACCTTGTTTTACTCCTCTGTAAGCCCTCAGCACCCAGCACGGTGCTTGGCACATACTAGGTACTTAGTGATTCTTGTTTAAAATAAGAAACGGAATGAACTAAATCACTTAAACCATGTTCTGTCACTGTCCTTGCGACTTTCCCTTGTTAGACTGTGGGCTTCTTGAGGGAAGGGATGTCTCCTTGTTCATCTCTGGATATCTAGCATTAGCACAGGCCCTGGGCACATATTACATGCTCAATAATGTTTGTTGCATGAAAAGGGTCAATCCCAGTGTCCAATGAAGTGCCTGGCACAGAGTAGGAGCTCAAAAACTTATCAGAAGAAAGATGGGCTGGCAGAGAAGACAGATTATGTCCTGGGGAGTACAGTTTTCTCCTCTGGCCCCACTGTTATCGAGGCCCTTCCCCCAGGCCCTGCTATGGTCTGAATGTTTGTATCCTCCCCGCAAATTCATATGTTGAAATCCTAATCCCCAAGGTGGTGATTTTGGAGGTGGGGCCTTTGGGAAGTGATTGGGTCATGAGGGTGGCACCCTCATGAATGGCATTGGTGCCCTTATGAAAGAGACCCCTGAGAAGTCCCTCCCCCACCACCATGTGAGGTTGCAAAGAGAAAACAGCCATCAATGAACCAGGAAGCGAGCTCTCACCACACACAAAATCCACCAGTGCCGTGATCTTGGACTTCCAGCCTTCTGAACTGTGATAAGTAAATGTTTGTCATTTATAAGCCATCAGGTCTATGATATTTTGTTACAGCAGCCCAAATGGACTAAGGCTTCCTAGAACAAAGGGCAGGATAAGCTAACTTAGAACAGAGATTTGATCGGATGGAGAACTATTTCCCGAACTAACAATAACCATGCACGAGAACGATAGCCACAACTTATTGAGTCACCACTCTGAGCCAGATGCTGCTGGATGCTTCGTGTGCCCTGATCTCCTCAAGTATGAGCACGTACAGGTATACCCATTGTATGGGCAAGTAGACTGAGGCTCGGGGATAAACAGCGAGTTGCTCACAGAGCAGCACTGACATTCATCGCCAGGGCCACCTGCCCCCAAAGCAAGCTCCTGATGAGCAGCCTGGATCTGCAGAAACACAGAGGGTTCAGGCTCCAGCTCTACCAGCCTGTCTCGGAGGCACCTCCCCTGTGGCTCCTTCCTCTGTAGCCCCCAGCTCTGGGTCCCACTCCTTACCCCCATGCCCAAAGCTTCTCTTGTGGCCCTAAAGCAGGGCACCTTCAGCTTTCACTAAGAAAACTTGGTTTTCAGATCACTTTCACAATGAAAATGGGAGTCAACTGACACATGCACCTGAGGAAAAGAAAGATGTTGCAAAGCCCTTCCTTATGGAAACAGACCTGAGCGCCGGCCACTCCACCCTTTGTCCTTGGCTGAGGAAGAGCCTCTCCTTAGTTGGAAGGCCTGGCCAGAGGACAGGGCAGAATCCTGCAGCTGCGGGAAGGTGGAGGGCAAGGGAGTGGAGTAGTGGAGAGTAAAGGGGAGAGGATGGGAGGGCTGAAAACCTGCTAAAAAGACAGGCGTCTCCTGCCCATATAGTTGAGCTCCTTTCTGAGCTCCAAGTCCCTAAGAGATGTGCTTATTTTCCAAATCTGAAGACTACCCCCTCTTCCGGGGGTCCAGAGGAGGAAAGAGCCAATGTCTTTTAGCCTAATATAAACACACGTGCACGCACACACCTCCACACAGATCTTACAGCCTGCCAGTCTTGGGTTCAAATCCAGCTCAACCGCTCACTGAACATCTCTGAGCCTTGGTCTCACAATCTGTAAAAGGGGCATAATAATAAAAGCCCCCATTTACTGAGCACTTGCCTTGCTCCAGGCGTTGATCCAGGAGCCCTGTGTTACTCCATTCAATGCTCACCACTGCCCTCAGCCTCGTCATTGCGTCATTGCCCTCATTGCATCATTGCTGGTGAAGTCTGAAGATCCACCGGCCACAGGGAGAAAGGAGAGACTGAAGGAGAGGGCCCAGGAATCCAGGAGCACCTGGCTGTCGCCAGCAAGGAGGCAACAGTGCTGAAGGAGTCTGTCACCAGAGGAGGGCCCTGCGGACGAGGGCTCCATGCCTCTGCCTCTGGCTTCTCTTCTGCCTCCTGTCCCAGTGCTTCTGGAAGGAGCCCTGGTTGTGACCTGGGATCATTTTTATCCCCATTGTCCCAGTGAGGACCCTGAAGCACAAAGCGGTGGAGGAACTAGCCCAAGATGGCTCAAGATAGCCAAGATGGCCTGGATGTGACCAGCTGGACCCTGCACACTGACTGCACAGCCCACAGTCACCTCCTTGCAGAACGGTTGGATGACCAGAACCAGCACTTACCCAGCACCTGGCGTAAATAAGTCCTCAGGAAACACAACTGTTGTCCCCCGCAGCCCTCCATCTTCCCACTGTCATACCAGATGTGCTAGGTCTCAGCAAGACAGCAGGTGCAGCTGCCAACGCCCAGGGTCTCCAGCTTAGCACATCCCTTCCTGGTCCAGATGGCTACCACCCAGTCCCCCAGGTCTGGGGGCAGAGAGGAGGCCGGCTGAAGCAAAGAGGCCCTTCCCTCCCACCCCCAACCCATACAGTGCCACTCTCGCTGCCCCCCACTCACCGGTCCCACCGGGTTTCCCAGGTGCTGGGTTCTGTCCAGCTCTGGGCAGTCAGCTGGGGAAGATTTACAGCCTCTTGAGCTACAGCGATTACTGCTCTCTTGGGTGGAGGCAGCACACTGTATTTTCAAAGGGGGCAGATCACTGTTTTCATAACTGACTCCTCTGTTGAAAGAGAAGTCAGTGGGATTGCTCTTACTTTACGCAGAAGGAAACTGAGCCCCACAGGAGTGGGAGTCAGGGGATTTGCTTAAGGTCATTTAGCAAGGTGTTGGCAGGGTTTGTGCACCTCTGGATGAAGGAGTAGGAAAAAATGAGGCAGAACAGCAAAGGTCGTCTGCCTTCTCCAAATGGGAACTCTGGCCAGAAATGACGGGGCTCCCTCTGGGAATCTGTGTCGGCAGTGGGGAGAAGGTGAGAAAAAACCCAGGGGAGGGAGGGAGTCATGGGGAGAGGGGCTGGGTAAGAGCTGGAGAACCAGTGAGAGTGAGAAGGAGAAAGAACCTTCTATTCTCTTCCTTTTGACAAGACCATTGTATCGCAGAGCTGGCTGAATGCTCGCCAAATCCAGGCACGTAGCATGTGTTAGTTCCCTGGGGAAGCTGTATAATAAAGTGCCCACAAACTAGGGGGCATGCATGATAGAAATTTATCATCTCACACAGTTCTGGAGGCTTGAAGTCCGAAATAAAGGTGTTGGCTGAAGGCTGACAGGGAGAATCTGTTCCAGACCTCTCTCCTAGCTTCTGGTAGCCTCAGGCAGTCCTTGACTCATAGATGGCATTATTCCCTGTGTCTTCACATTGTCCTCCCTCTGTGCAGGTCTGTCCCCAGATTTCCCTTCTGTGTACAATGCCAGTCATACTGGATTAGGGCCCACCCTAATGGCCTCATTTTAACTTGATTTCCTCTGTAAAGACCTATTTCCAAACAAGGTCACCATTCTAAGGTACTGAGAGTCAGGCCTTCAAGGTCTCTTTCTGCGGGGGAGGGGGGATGTGATTCAACCCATAACCCATTAAGACCGCATTTCCCAATGTTCCTTGATTAGTTTCCATTAGTGCAGCAGGTAGAATGTGGAAGAAAGTGGTATAGGCCACCTCTGGCTTGGTCCATGCAACTTCCCACACAATCCTTCGCACCCTCTCCTCCTTCACCTTCCACCTGGTGCAGGTAATCTGGTGGAGAGCTCTAAGACCCCCGGGGGACTGCAGGACCAGAAACCAGCAGTTTTCTGCTGACCTGCATTGCACTGTGTCTTGTTAAGCCACTGAGATCCGGAAGCTGTTTGTCTCTGCAGTTAGCCTACCCTGACACCTGTGGGGGGCACGTACTCCTGAGTCTGTGAGGACCAGAGCTAGTTAGACCAAGCACAGGGCTTGTGAAGGTCCCCTCTGTAGTTGCAGTTAGGCGAATGGGACGCCTCACTCTGGGCCCATCTCCTGCTCCTCTGTTCCCCTCACCATTGTCAGCCGGTGGCAGCACCAGAAAGCGGACTCTGGGTCTGTGTGGCTGCGGCTCCTGGGCCCAGAGAGCAGGCCCGGCCCGTTTGTTCTTATCCATCTGGCTCCTCTCTACCCCTCATCCCTCTGGTTACCACCTATCTGCCTTTTTCTCTGGAAAGAAGGTCGGGGGCCGAGGAGAGGGTAGTTGTGACGGAGCCCACACTGTCCATTCACAGAATATTAAAGCTCTGTAGGAAAAGAGGAAATGTGCCAACTTGTACACGTTTGGAAATCAAGTGAAAAAGAAGCATCACACCTTCTCACTGTGGTCTTTCAGCACCTCTGTCATGGCCAAGAAACCCACTGTGACCAAGATGAAGAATGAAACCAGCATCAGCCTGAGTCTAAAATAAGAGGTGTCCTCAGCCTAACATGCTTACCAGCCCACCAGCAAACAGCCTCCTTCTTAGAAACTCTTGCCGGCTGTTCCGCTTGTGGAATCCTTCAGACCAACCCATCACAGGCCCCACAGGCCCCACAGGCCTGAGGAGGAAACTCTCTGCACAGAGGCCTGTGCGGGCCCAGAAGTTCTCTCTGGAGCTGGGGTGAGGAAGCTGTAACTGGTCATCAGGAGCCAGGATCACCTCCGGTGCTGAGTCAAAGTCACTGGAAAACCTCGTCAGAGTCTCCCAAGCACACAGGGCAGGTGGGACCCCTGGCAACACCCTGACTTTCATCCTGGAGCCTTCTAGATCTCATTCTCACAGACACATTCAGGCTGAACGAAACCATCTCCCTTGGTTATCCATAAAAGGAATGTGATAACCCACTCACTCCTTTCTCCTAAACCAAAGAAAACAAACACAGAACAAAGTCTGACCCCTCCCAGCAACCTGCACCTGTGTGCCTTGACTCTCTGAGGTCACATCTGGGATCCAGCTTGAGGCATCAGCAGACATCTAGGACTGGCCCTGCAGATGTCTCCTAGACGTCCACAGGAGCACAGCCCAGAAGTTTCCACTCCCATCTCTGGTCAAGTCCTGGTTGACTTGTGGCATGGTAATGCTTCAGAATTCCAGACTGGCATATGGTTAGGGGAAGCTTGGAGTCTCCTTCTGTTGTCAACTTCTGACCCTGAACCTAGCCTCTAGTGGACCTGCGGCTTTGGCCAGAAGTTCACATTTTCCAAGGACCCAATCTTTCGCCTCTCAAGGCCAGCCCAAGAGTCACTTCCTTCCCTGTTCTGAAAGCCCTTATCCCTAGTGCACTCAGTGATCCTCTGGTTTCTGGCTTATTTGTCAAACGGGATGGCAAACAAAGCTGATGGAAATACTCAGCACCTAATAGCTCAGATGTCCAATCCCCCACCATCCAGGTGCTCTCAGGGGGAGCTGTTTGGGGGGAGAGGGCCCCCAGAATTAAGTCTAAGCATGGCAGTTTGGATAACACACAAATACTTCCCTGAGACGAAAGTTAATGGTGCCAGCACTGTGCTTGGGGGTGTGTAGCCAGGGGCCCCAGAAGTCCTGGAATGGGAAGCCATGGAGGCCTTGGCAACAGTGGGCAGTGCTGGGGTCTCAGCTGGGGTCTCCAGAGCTGAGGCTCTGGAACTGATGGAGGCAAACGGAGGATAAGGAGTGAGTCCCCAACATCAAGCCAGGTCACTGGATTTGAGATATGAAGATCAAGTCCCCACAGATCTTTCCCTTCTCTCTGCCCATCAAAGAGTTTGAGATCACTGACTTTTTTTTCCTGAGGATTTCCGTCAAGGGTGAGGTAATAAAGATCATGTGCAAAGCAAGAGCAGGACCAGGCTGACCAGCAGACAGGTACAAGTTGATTGTAGTCATTAAGGATTATAGTAGTCATGTCAGTCTGGGTGGCAAGTACCCCAAGGAGGTACCCACTACCGTCCTCAGGGCCTTCATCCTGGCCATGCTCTTCATCATCCTGGTGCAGTAGGACTACTGGGGCCACAAGACCCATATGGGTTTATTAGGTGCTGAGGCTCTGTGCCAATGGTCCTCATCCCTGTCCCCCTGGCATTTTCTCAGCCCCTGTGCCAAGGGGCCAAAGACGAGCAAGTCTTTGCCTGCTCTGCCAGGTTTGCCAAGGCCACTCCAATGTCCCGTCCAAGACCCACAGCTCTGACCTCTGGG
Organism: Panthera uncia; assembly: GCF_023721935.1. NCBI lineage: Eukaryota > Metazoa > Chordata > Mammalia > Carnivora > Felidae > Panthera > Panthera uncia. The sequence continues at coordinate 3,713,879 of NW_026057580.1, forward strand.
AAGAGATCGTCCCGAAGTCTCTTTGTCAGGAATCCACTGACCCACACCACAGTATCTGGCGGTGGTCACTATGTGGTGCTTTCATCCAGGAAAAATCAGTGAGCTAAACCTGAAAGCAGGCTAACACACAGAAGTTCCCCAAACATGGAGAAGCGGCAGGTTCTGAGGAGCAAGTTCTCCCGCAGGCTCCCTAGTACCACCTGGTTTAGGGGAGAGACTCTGGTCAGAGTGTGGGACTCTGTTTTCCTTTGTCCCCTAAAGCAGACCACCTCAACTTTCCAAGTTTCCTCGTCTGTATAATACCCCCTGCCTGCCTACTTACACGACTATTGTGTAACTCATATGAGACAAGGGCACCTGGGTGGCTCGGTTGGTTAGGTATCTGACTTTGGCTCAGGCCACGATCTCATGGTTTATGAGTTCAAGCCCCGCATCGGGCTCTCTGCTGTTAGTGCAGAGTCTGCTTTGGATTCTCTGTCCCTACCCGCCTCGTGCTGTCTCTTTCTCTCTCTCTCTCAAAATAATAAACATTTTTTAAAAATCAAAGGAGAATAATGCATGAGAAAGAGCTTTTGCAACCTGCAGAACACCACCTAGGAATGAGGCGTCCTCACGGTCATACCCACAATGTTCTCCATCCTCCAGGGTCACATGCCCACAGACTTTCCTCTCAGCCCTCCTCGTCATGTGTCCCATGCTGCAGCCAACCCAAATTCATCATCGTGGTTCAAACCGCTAGCCTGCCTTTGCCACGCTGGGCCTTTGCTACTGCTGTGCTTCATCCTGGAATGCTCTTCTCCCCTATGTTGAGGGGTCAAATCCTATCCATCCTTCACGGCTTGGCCTAAAGTCTTCTTCCTCCAAGGACCTTGCTTTCCCCTCCCAAAGCAGAGTCAAATGTGTCTGGTGCACTGCTCTGCCATTTCATTTTCAGCATTGGACCACTCTCTGAGTTACATTGTGTCTGCTCACAGGGGGTTTTCTTACATTGTGTTCTCTGCTCTACCCCCTGCCTGACCTCAGAGTCACTCTTGCATCAAACCTGAGGGTCAGCATGGGGCCTGGGCACGGAATGTGCTCAGCATCATCAAACTGAGTTGGAATAAATCGGAAAGGACCTCAAGAGGTAATCAATGTCTTTGGGGCCCGGAGGCAGATGAGTGGCCAGGCTCCAGGGATCAGGTCTATAAACATCTTCTGCCAGAAAAGCCCAACTTCAAAGCCTAGCAATTTTAGATTATATTTGCATTGGAGGCTTTTAAAGTAGCAAAACTTTAGATTTATGTCTTCACGAACAGATGTGGAAGGGAAAATCAATTCCTCATAGGATTGGCTTGTTTGTTTTTTATCGCAGTACTAAATATTACGCATCAAGTGATAAATTAATACATAAGTTGACCTAGAAACATAAACACAGGCTCCCCTCAGCAAGGATGGAGGGAAGAGGTGTCTGAGCTTCTCATGGCTGGACGTGGCAGGTGTTTGCACATCACGTGTCAGTCAAATCGGAGTTTCCCACAAAGATGCTGGATTGGACAACTCTCTAATCGAGACAACTCTGAAAGAGCCCAGATTTTCCCCCAGAAGAGGGGAAAAGTGGACATACTTCATTTAGGGGGGAGGACATGTGGTACGGAAGGCTGAGGCCACTTGCCACTGGCTCTGGAGCCTTTCCAGGGCTGCGAAAAGGATGTCAGGAGAGAAGCTTGGCAGCCCCCGGGCCCCTTCCCACCCATGCCCTCCTCCAAGATGAGAGGAAGAGAGTGGAGAAATGCCACAGACTGGCCCTGAGAGTGGTGACGCCCAGGGCGATTGCCCCAGGCGATCGCCTGCTCTCTTCCTGATGTGGCTCCTGGAGTGAGGAATGTGAGCAAATGAAGCGTGAGCATGACCTTTCTCCAGTGGGCATCAGCCCCTTGCCCTCTGAGGAGACTGGCAGAAGGGGCAGGTCAGCATGACAGGGCAAGAGCAGGACCAAAGAAATTCACCTGCTCATCCCCTGGGCCAGCTGTCCCAAAGACTAGGGTTCTGTGGGCAGGGGAGAGACCTGAACGGAATGTGGGGTCTGAGATGCCCCAGGGAACCCCACAACTGAGTGCTGGCAGCCAAGGACTGGCTTGGGTTTCTGGAGAAAGCTGACCAGGAAGAAAGATCAAATCTATTCTTGAAAAAAAAATTCCATAAACATGGAAAAAAACTAAAAGTGACTGCTTTCCCCAGGAGAGGAGATGACACATAATAGACAAAGCTTCTGACGTGATCTAGCTGAACGCCAAACAGTTGGTTCTTAGCTCAAGAGGGAAGGATGGGGAGAGAGAGAGAGAGAGAGAGAGAGAGGAGAGAGAGAGAGAGAGAAACTAAAGAGTACTTTCTATTTGTCTGGTGACCTTTCATACAGGTTTTTTTTTCAATATATGAAGTTTATTGTCAAATTGGTTTCCATACAACACCCAGTGCTCATCCCAAAAGGTGCCCTCCTCAATACCCATCACCTGTGATAGACACTGGAGGTCCTTTGAGAGGACACTAGAAGAGCAATAGAAAGGGGGAAGGATTTGCATAATCAGGAAGGAATACATGGAATCTGCAAACGATAGATGGGCGTCCTTATCCCCTCAAACACAGGTCGAAGTCCCCGGTCACATGTCTGGGGAGGCTGGGGTTCCAGTGACAGAAACACCCATGGGTTTGTCAGTCAGAGACTGGAAAAGAGCCCCCACATTCGTAAACACCATCTTGAGGCTGCTGGGTGAAGGTGCCGGGAAATTCGAGGCTCAGGCGTCGAATATCTGCACCGGGTCAAAGGAGGGTTTGCCTGGAAATGGAGAGGAGGTGCCTTAATTAATCAGCCACAGCCTGAGTAGGGATGAGCAGAGAGGCAGCCCCTGTCAGGAAAGGCGGGGAGCTGCCAAGCGCAACACGCGTGCGAAGCCGAGAGGAATTCCCCTGCTCCCCGAGGACACCTGTTCAATTAAAACTGCTTATAAAGAAACAACTGTAGCGCTGTCACCCTGTCACCTCCCACATTCCCGAGGAGGGTGATTTTGCAAGTCCCCAAGGACCTGAGCCACTGCGAGCCCCTCCCCCCAGACTCCTTCTTGGGAGACAGAGCAGTTAAGGTAAATCTACTATAAACCAACAGCTTCCCAGGAACTGGTACCAATTCAGGGTAGACAAAGAACGTTTTCATTTCTTGGGCAACACTCCGAAGCATTTATATTCATCTCAGAAGATTGTATGTAAATCAAGACTGGTTCCTTTTTGAAGGAAACACCAGATGCAGCAAGAGAAAAGCAATGGCGTTGACTAATTTCTCCCCCCCCCCCCCCCCCCCCCCCAAGTGCTCAAGTTACAAAAGTCATTTTTTTCTAAGGCGAAATACAGCTCGATCCTTCAAAAATTCTTAGGGAGTTTACAGCTCTGAGAAAAATAGCAGGCAAGAACGGATGCTTTCAGATTTCAGTTATCTTTGTGTTTGGGGGTCTTTTCAAAATCTGTTCCGTCATCCCACTCAACCCCAGGGGCTCCCTCAGGCAGGGACCCCCCTCTTTCTCGGCCTCTTGGAAGGGACAAGAGTTGCATCACCTCCCTCAAGTTCTTTCCCCCCACTTCAGCTGGTCTGGAAAGCTCTCTGCACTTCAGGGGTGTGGCTTCTGTGTGAAGAAATATGCTCTCTGAAGTTGTCGGGGTCCTCTGAGGAGACCATAAGAAGGAAGCAAGAGAAAACATGTTCAAGATTTTTTTAATGTTTATGTATTTTGAGGTGGGGGGGGGAGCGGCAAAGAGAGAGAGAGAGAGAGAGAGAGAAAGAGAGAGAATCCCAAGCAGGCTCTGCACTGTCAGGCTTGATCCCATGAACCATGAGATCATGACCTGAACAGAAATCAAGAGTCAGATGCTTGACCAGCTGAGCCATCCAGGCGCCCCCATGATTTGTTTTTAAATCAAAGGAGGCTGAGAAAGAGGACATGAAGAGAAAAGGAAAAGAGCATGGAAGAAGAAAGGCAGTGCCCAGTGCTCTCCTCTGGTCCCCGGCTTCCCAGCTGCCAGGAGTGTTCTGGCAATTGGCTTACAACTGCTCTGCCCACTAGGCCCCTTCATCCCTCCTGGGGCCGCCTGCAGGGCCTTCGTTGCTCTGCAGGACCCTCCTGGGGGTGGGGGTGGGGGGCTGAGGTGACCTTGCTGTGACCACATCCAAGCCCAGCTTCTCCCTCTGCTCAGTGCTGCCCCCTTCACTGCCCCACAGATGCTATCCCCGGGACACCTGTGCACAAATCTGGAGCCCAGAGTCTGTTTCCAGAAAACCTGATGTAATACCAGGAGAGGGGTAAGATTTTTAGTGTTTTTAAAGAATGGATATATATATATATATATATAATTGGATATATATATACAATTGTATATATATATATATTATATATATATGTATAATATATATATATTAACCAATATGGAATAGGCTCACAAGCTAATGTCTATCCAACTCTGGATAATGTTTATGCTGTAGGTCCTCACTATTCCTGGAGTGTTGTTATGTGACATATTTTTATATCTTTTGAAGCAGGATCACTTTTAAAAACCTTAACAAAAAACACTGGAGATTCTATTAGACGCCTAGAACTAAGTCACTGGGTAACTTTAACTGCGAGTAGCTTTTTTGGCTTTTTAAATGGAAGGAATCTCCATAGTTCCCTGATTTTTTTTTTTCTTTAATTTAGGACAGTGAATCACTTTTGACACTTTTGCTTTCTTTTACCATTGGCTGAATTGTATTCTTGAGAATAACATCTTACTTGTTCTTCTTTTGTGTGTGGGCAAGGAAGCTGCCTGGCACGGGGCCCGTGTCAAGCCTAGACCTTGTGTCTTCTCACCTGGAATCCAGAGCAAATTTCTCCAGCTCCTTCCAGTTAACAATGCACCTGCTGGTCTAGAATGTTCAAGAAAACCCAGAAAGAGCATGTTAAGTGAACCTACTGATGCCCTTTGAAATTCCTGAATTTTAAATGTACATTTGTTTTCCAGCCATGTAAATGCTGGTATTTGCCTGATAGCCTCTCTTTTATGCACATTATCCTTTCCATCCAGATAATGAGAGCTGCTGAAATTAACAAGTCACAGAAACATAGATGTACTATTTTCTGTGCATAATTATGAATTTTAGAGGTTTATGCCATTAGCCTCTGGCTTTTTAAAAAAAATCCAATACTGTCTTGCAAAGTTCATCAGAGCATGGGCTGGACCCATTCAACCTGGGCTCAAACCCCAGCTTTGTCACTTACTAGCTTGTGAGAACAGCGGCAGGGTTTTTAGCTTCTCTGTGCCTTGATACCCTCATCTGTGGAATGGAGACGACAATGTCAGTACTGACCTCATAAGGCTAGTTTGAGGACTAGTTAAGTGTAATGCAGGCCAAGTGTTTAGACCACTGCCTGGCCCATGGTAACACTATGTTTTGAAGTCACAGACTTCACCATGAGTGGTGAGTACTCACCATGAGTGGTGAGTACACAGATCTCAAGTCTTTCTTCAGAGAATTTGGCAGTTTTTTATAAGCATGTGGCTAAGGAAACAGCTCTTTTCCCCAAATTCCAGTGACAGAAGAAACATCCCACTAGACTCTCCAGGCTATAAGCTGCTTTACCTCTTAATCCTTCCTGTTCATTATTCATCTCATCAACTTGGTTTCTGAATCCCCAAATTTTACCTCCATACCATCTTTCAAACGACTTGCTTTACTTCCATTCGAATTATCTTCTTTCTGGTTCCCTCATTTCACATCATTTGGTCTGGAGCAATAGCCTCTTTGCCGACCTTCTTCCGTTCCTGCCATTCCTTCAGCAGTCCAGAACCATCAGTGGTCCCCACTGTCCTTCCGTGGCATTCCCAACACGCCCCCCGCCTGACATCTCCTCCATCATTTGTCTACATTTACCAAATTGGGTTACTTACTGTCCACTCATTCTTTCATTCAGTCAACACTTAATGGGGTGCCAAATAGCCAGACTCTGCTTTCTGGAAGCTTCTGTAGAGTGGGGAGACAGGCATATGTTATTAATTCCTAAGACTAAAATTGCCAAATTCATTTGCAACCAAAATGCTGCAGAAGAAGCAATAAATCCCACTTGGTGGAGGGACAGGGGTCATGGAAGTTGTCACAGAAAGGATAACACTGTGACGAGGGGCTCCTGGGTGGCTCAGTCAGTTAAGCGTCCAACTTCGGCTGGGGTCATGATCTCACAGTTTGTGAGTTCAAGCCCCACATTGGGCTCACTGCTGTCCCCTCAGAGCCTGCTTCAGATCCTCTGTCTCCCCTGCCCCCCCCCCCCCGCTCTCCCCCCCCCCACGCGTGTTCCCCCTCTCTCTCAAAAAAAAAAACAAAAAAAAAAAAAAAAAAAAAAAAAATGGATCAAGTAGTGTAGGGAGAACTTTTCATTACAGGGTTTTGTTTTGTTCATTGGTTTTTATTGTTTATTTATTTTTCAGAGAGAGAGAGAGAGAGAGAGCAGGGGAGGCCCAGAGAGAGAGGGACACAGAATCCAAAGCAGGCTCCAGGCTCTGAGCTGTCAGCACAGAGCCCAACACAGGGCTCGAACTCACGAGCCATGAGATCATGACCAGAGCTGAAGTCGGACGCTTAACGGACTGGGCCACCCAGGCGCCCCTCGTCACAGTGTTATTGAGGTATAGCTGAAGTACAAAAACCGTACATGTTTAAAGTGTACAATTTGATACATTTTGGCACGTGTGAAATCATCACTACAACCAAGGGAATGAACACATCTATCGCTCCCCAGAATTTCTTCTTGCTCTTTTGTAATCCCTTTCCTCTGCCCCCTTCTTCTCACCCTGCCAGGAAACCACTGATCTGCTCTCTGTCACTAAAGACTGGTTTGCATGTTCTGAAATTTTACATATATCATGGAACCATACATCATGCACTCTTTTTTTCACCTGGATCATTTAACATAGCAAAGTTATTTCGAGATTTATCCATGTTGTAGTCGTATCGATAGTTTATTTCTTTTTGTTGCAGAGTCGTATTCTATAGAATGAGTGTGCCATAATCTGTTTATCCACTCAGGCATGGATGGACATTTGAGTTGTTTCCAGTTGCTGGTACTACAAACAAAGCTCCTAGGAACATTCATGTGTAAGTCTTTGTATGCACAATGCTTTTATTTCCTTGGGTAAATATCCAAGAGTGAAGTTTCTAGGTCATATGGTAGCTGGTTCAGTCAACAGTGTAAGAAATCTAATTTTTTAACAGTGTAAGAAATTTAACAGTGTAAGAAATTACACAGAGGTGTAAGAAATTTAACTTTTAAGAAACTGTCCAGCTGTTTTCCAAAATGGTGGTCCCATTTTACATTGCCTCCAGCAGCGTAGGAAGGTTCCAGTTGTTCTACATGGGAGAGGTTTCCTTGATAAGGAAACAATATGAGGATGAAAGTATGTGTGATGCTCAGGGAACATCAAATAGTCATAATTGAGCAAACTGCGTGGCAGTGGACTACAAGGAAGAAATTTTATTTCAGACCAGCTCATGGAGGGCTTTGGTATTTGGAGTGATGGAAACTCACTGAAAGCTCTTGAGGAGGGCACTACCTGGCCCGGCCTCTGGCTCTAAATGTAGCTTCCCATCTGCATACCATTCCCCCCCCTCATGCTTTTCCCTTCCTTGGAATACATTCATCTACTATCTTGGTACCATTTTGGGACCATCAATGGAAAGACCAAGACCCAACTGAAATATTAATTTGTCTTCAAGTGCATCCCTTATCCCTGGACTTCTTTAACCATTCTTTCATACGTCATGGCCCCAAGTCATACTCACATTGCAGGTGAGTCCCCTATTCATCTGAGGTCTCTGACAGCAAAGAGTGGGGCTCATTCATGCAACATCACTCACAAGACCAATCCCTTTTAGAAGACATGTCTTTAGACACTTCTCCTTTGGTCTTATTTTTATTCAGAGTCCAAACTAAAATAACATTTTAAATCAACGAAGGTACAAATCTCGTTGCTCATTTTGCCGAGACCAAAATGAGAATCTGTGGGCTGATTCCGAGGAGGCAAAAAAATTACTCTGCCTCCCTCCCAGCTTCAGTTAGCTTGACCATCCTGTCCTCATGCTTTGCTCTTTATGCTCACCAGGTCTCCTTCACTCAAGTGTGGCAAATTACATAATTAGTGAAAGAGCAACAATTTTGCTGAGAAAATGGTTATGTGTTTATGGAAGTTCAATGGCTCAAAATGTCTAATGAAACCATTTAATGAGCCCAAAGAAAGCAGAACTGGGCCCCAGCCAGCTCTGCAAAACTGGGGATAACTGAGAAGCACCTCCGATAGAGAAGAGCATTTTGAGGCATGGCTTGGGTAGCAGGCACTCATTCCTAGGGTGGCCTCAGTCTCCCTCTCTCTCTCTCCTCCGTGCTGACACAGAACAAAATAATTAGTGAAAAGTTCCCAGGAGATGGTCTGTGGCTGTAAACAGTCTCATCTATACCCTCTCTAGATTCACATCTTTCCATCTCTTTCCCAATTTTCCATAAGATGTTAAAGTCATTAAGGAACACGGAACCTCATTGTTATTCTCTGAAAGCCTACCGTGATCCAGGGGTTTAGATTATGCAGTTTGCCTTCAATCGTTTTAGCAACTGGACAAGAATATGAATAAAGTGTGTGTGTGTGTGTGTGTGTGTGTGTGTGCGTGTGTGTGTTATCTTGGGACCTGCAGGTTGGTGTGCTATAATGCACTTTATTTCCTCTGTGCTCCCCCAGAGCATCAGGAACTTCCAAATTCTAGCCTGCGTTCAGGGGAACATTCTTTCCAGAGAATTCCATCCTTTTCTTTAGTGTGTCTATTGGACAAGGGAAATACCAAAAAACATTTGGGCTGGGGGCTTGGTTACTTTAGTTTTCAAACTGCCCTGGAAAGCTCTATGGCTTTGACATTGAATCAGTATTAGAGCGTATCAGAGGCCACTACTCTAACGTGCGTTCCATAATATATTTTCTTCTGTTGGAAAGTATCCTAGACTATGGGGGGATTTTTTCTGGGGTCTTCCCTGGATGCCTCAACCCAGGCTGCTGCTTGGCCATCTTGTTCTGTCTCTCATTGGCATCTCTGATCAGAGTGACAGAAGGATGATAGGAGATCAAGGCAACATGAAATGCTCCCTTCCTTCTGAATAGACAGGGGAAATGAAATTGGTGAATTTAGCTGAGGGTGAGCAAGAGAATCCTAGACGAGAAGGCCAGTAGAGACACTTCACTATCCTGAAGCTGCGTGAGCATTCAATATAGGACCTCATCTGTTTTGTTAAATTGACAATTTCCTTTAGCAGGAAATAAAGGTTAATGCTGAGTTTCAGACCAGCTACAGAGTAAGAAATAGCTTCACTTTTTAAAGACTTGGCTTTTTAAGGCATTCTGCATGTAACCCAATTTCGTTTGATGGAGTTTGTTTTTCCTTCTCCATTTGCTGCCTAGAAATGTGCGCTTCATTATCTCCTGCAGAGTTGGGGTTGGGGGGGGGGGGGGGCGTGGAGAGAGCTGGAGACTCAGAGTTCTCCGGGCCTCAAAAGCTCTCAAAAATAAAATAAAATAAAATATATTAAATAAAAGTAAAATAAATGACAAGAGCAGCCATCCCAGTGGATTTTCTGTCTCAAACATGTCACACCACACAGCTGTAACTCCTAAGGGGTACTGACTGGACCCCTTCAGTTTCCATTTCACAAGCACGGAGTCAAGGCCAAACCCAAACAGGCAGTGGATAGCACATTAGCACAGACATACACAGGGTAGATTTTATTCCAGGGCAATGCGGTTTTTATTTGAGAGAAAACTTTGCATCTGTCATGCCCCTTTCAGGATACAACAAATTAATAATTTGTTTTGGATTTTTAGAAAAATTTAAACCTTCCAATGCTCTAACACGAAGGAAGGGCTTTATCTACATAAAATGATTATAATGGAATATGATTGCCTGGGATAAAATGCATTACATTAGAATTGTCTTTTCGAATATTGATATAAGGAAACACACACACACACACACACACACACACACGTGATTGTAGAGTATCAACTTTTTAATTTAAAAAGAGTAATCAAACAATTACCAGGGAGAAAAGACACAAAGCGCCAGGCCTCTCAATAGCACTGGCTGGGTACATGGCTCAGGTGCCCTCAATAAGTGGAAGTGAATTTACTTGATGTCACACAAAAGAGCCACTCCTCTCAGGATCCAGTGATCTGGGGACAAAACTGTTCGCAGGTACACCACGGTGATGAAGGTCAAGTCAGTACGCCTCGGTTTCTTGTAAATAGGACACACATACAGCTTGGGGTCCTTGGGCGCGATGGAATTAATGGCAAAGATATGCAGCACAGGCAGCTGTGTGAAGAGCACCTTGGGAGTGGATTCTGTAAGCTTCCCATTCCGTCTGTCCCAGGCTGCTCCATCCATGTAGAGCCCATAAATATACACACCTTCCTGGAAGAGTCAAGCACGAGGTAATAGGATTTTTTTAAAACTTAGGCGCTGTGAGATGGACATTCATTACTGTAATAAAGGTCATCAGTTTAGAAAGAAGACATACACCAGTCTTAAAATGCCACCAGAAGAACAAATACCACTGGGTGCATTGCGTGAGTAAAATACTGAGCCCCATTTTCTCCTGCGGCCTATCTTGAGGCCATAAGGGCTGTGGAAACATGCCGTTATTACTTATTTGAGCAAAGGGCTAGCCCGCTAGGGACGACAGACTTAGCCAGCAGCACCAAATCACCTGTGCGCAGAGATAAAAGTCTCAGAGAGGCCCGGTCTGTCATGTAGGGTCAGAACAAGGAACAGGATTTGGAGCCGGGCGCCATGCGGGATCTCAGCCTGTGCCAGCCTAGCCAACATGCCGCTCTAACCATCTCAGTCATTCAGTGAGAGTTGTGCAGCCAGGCCCAGAGAGCAGGAGAGTCAGAGCGCCCCCAGAGGCCAGTTGTGGTAGAAGGCGAGCAGGCCTGATAGTCAGGGAGGGGGTGTGTTAGTTCAACAGTGGCTGCTTGTCATCCTGTGTCTCTCTTTGACACAAAGGGGCCCTGCCCTTGAGGTCTTCACCATTAAATCGGGGAGAGAGACATGAACTGAATACAAGCACACACTTTTTAGAGAGGCTGCCTGGTGACCAACACTGAGACTAAGTGCAGTGACTTGAGGTGAAAGGCCACCTTGGGCTGGAGTGCTTGAGGGTCTTTGTGGAAGAGACAGCTTTGAAGGGTGGGCTGCTTTTGGAAAGAAAGAGGAGAGAGGGCAGGCATCCAGGCAGGAGCAATATAGTACAAAGATAGGTAGGATGGGTAGGAAAGCCCAGGCATTTTATTTAGCAGAGAGTTTAATGGTCATAAAATAAGTTAGGGCTTGACCGTGGAAGACTACAGATGTCAAACTGAAGAGTTTGAACTTTACGTTATAGGCCATGGGGAGCCTTAGAACACATATTCAGTAAGAAAAGAAAGGCTAAAGGGAATCACAGGAAACTCTGATAATCATGTAAGCCCATAAGATATATCTAGGTAGAAGATAGTAACCATTTTTCCTTTCCAATGAGGAGTAGCTAAGGGGAAGCAAATGTAGACTTATTATAAGAGAGAGTGAAATTAATTGCCAAGTGTTTCCTGGAATCCCCCTCATGTGACCCAAGCGTATGAGGACCATATTTTGGGGACCAAAACCTAAAGTACATGGTCTGACAGTAAAATGGGCAATCCCAGAAAATCAGGACATATGTATGATTACCATCATTGGTAGTGACAATTACTACATGAACGATATAAAATGTAGATACCATCCGACGGTAAACTGTATCCCTTCTAGGTTCCTTTTAATCTCAGAACTTTGCAATAGTGTCGCCCAAAAATTCACGTCCACTTAGGATCTCAGAATGTGACCATTTGGAAGTAGGGGCTTTTCAGATCTAATTAGTTCAGGTCATACTGAATTAAGGTGGGCTCTAAACCTAATATGACTGGTGTTCTTGTAAGAAGAGGAGGGGATACGCAGAGGTACACATAGGGAAGAAGGCCATGTGATAATGGAGGCAGAGACTGAAATGTTACCACTATCAGCCAAGGGATACCAAGGACTGCCTGCAACCATCAGAAGCTGAGAGAGAGACATGGGACAGATTCCCTCCCCCCCACCCCCCCCACCCCCCCGCCCAGAGCCTTTGGAAGAAACCAACTCTGCCAACACCTTGATTTCAGACCTCTGGCCACCCAAACTCTGAGGAAATAAACTGCTGTTGTTTTAAGCCACTCAATTTGTGGTACTTTGTTGCAACAGCCTTAGGAAACACATACATATCTCAGTACTGCTCTAACAAATACCTACAAATGTGGACATGACTTTGGAATTGCATGATGAGAAAACGCCGGAAGAATCTGGAAGGGCATGATTGAAATAGCTTAGGTCTACTTGAATGGAGAGATCGCTGGTGGAAATATACTGGTGTGCTTCTCGTGAGATGGCAGACAGAGTGAGGACAGGCATTGGACGCTGGAAGGAGGCAACCCTTGCTGTAAAGTGGCAGAAAGGGCCAGAATTTGGAATTCATCTGGTCCAGGCTTCTTCTTTGGCAACTGAGGGAGTGAAAGTCACAGAGGAAGGGAAAATGGGGCTAAGATTTATTGAGTACCTATGTGGGGTCCTAAATGATTCCATTGAATTGGCACAACCATCTTTCATGAGGTTGAATTACTGGCCTTATGTCACAGAGGAAGAAGTTGAGGTCAAAAAATTAAAGAACTTGCCCAAGTTCACAGAGCAGGTAAGTGCCAAGCAGTGGCTCTCAATGGCGTCTGCTTACCTCGGGCCCCTGCTCTTCTCCCCTCCAGGGGTCCCTCCACCAAGGGGTCCCGCAGCTAGTGGGGGCACTGCTGGAACTGGCCCAGAGCTCAGGACTGCGAATACTATTGGTCTCTACTGCCCTCCACACTCGTCCAGTCTGTGAGCAGCCCACAGCTGCAGCAGGAGACATGTGGAAAACCCTTTTTTAGCAGACACAAGTGTAACTTGTTGTTGTAAAGAAAGGCTGTCTGGGGAGTTCCAGTGCTTGGCATTAATTCCTGCCCCAGCAAATGGAGGAGGTTTCAGCGCCAAAGTCTCCTGGTTACGACCGAGGAAACCCCACCTACAAAGCTGAGGTTCAATCTCAACTCCTCTTGGGTGGACATGCATTTGGAGGTTGATACGCAGCTACCACTTGGAGCTCGCTGAATGAATTTACTAAGGGCTTCTGTATGCACTATTACATCCTCCAGGCCAATGGAGGGACAGAGACTGTGGCCAAATGAATGTATCCGTGGAAAAAAACACACCCACCTTTCTGAGGAGAGGGAAGTTGGCAGTTTTAGGAACGTGGCCCTTGACCTGGTTGTGCATAGCATACGTGTTGGCTGGGGGGAGGCAGCCTGTCAGGCATGAGGAGATGGACTGGGGGGTGCGATATGCCAGACCGGGACCCCCACCTTCTCCCCTCTTTGAGTGGTGAGTGTTCTGTTTCAGGCATACTGCATCTCAACAGGTCTTAACCGAGGCACTCATCAGTCAGTTTTAAGCAGAATGTGAACTTGCAACACTGGTTCCAGAACTGCCCCTGCTATTTGCCCAGTGGTGCCTACCACGGGGGGTGATGTGATCTCCTCCTTGGTCTGCCGCAGAACTTCATTGTGGATGGTCACAGAGTCCAGGGCCCAGCCTTTGTGGGCGCGGGTCACTTCCTGCCTCATTGCTGTGAGGAAGCCTTAAAGAAAAGAAAAAAGATAATGCCGATGCCTTAGATCAGTCCACTCGAGAAACAAGACAGGAAGAAGCTTCAAGTGTTAGCTGCTTATCAACCTCCAAATGCGTGCCCACCCAAGAGGAGCTGAGATTGAACCTGAGGGGCACATTTCTTTCTGTGTTTTGTTTCTATGGGGACCTGCAATGAGCTAAGTATTCCTTGCTGGCTGACAGCAGGAAAGCAGCACCCTTTCTGCCTCAGAGAGAGCTTTGGTTTGAAACTCTCATGGGGTTTCAACCACTCAAGTGTCTAAAGATTGTAATCTAGGCCTAGCTCCTCGTCTCTATTTGAAATCACACTGCTTAGGAACAAGACTGGAATGGCAAATATTCTGCGATCAGCATTCCAACTAAAACTAGAATCAAACCATTATCAAGCTTCTATTTGCTATAATGGAACAATTTCATTTTGTCTAAGGAAACAAGGCATAATGCCAAAATAGAAAACCCAACTTTCAATTTGATCAAACAAAGCAATCACACCGGAAAGGAAATCTATGTGTTTTAATGTGCATAATACGGTTATTTTTAAGGCAATACAAGGTTACACATATTGTGGCCTTTCTTTAAACTTAATACAATATTTGCAAACCATGCCATTCAATTCAACAGGAGAAGCCTTTCTTGGAGAGCAGCAATTAATGTTAGAAACTACACCCTAAACTTCAAATGGACTTCAAAACCTTAAGAAGATTTTATCTGTGACCTCTATATTACATTTGGCTCCCATGTTAATAGTGAAAATCATAAATAAATTTTGGAATATGTTATGTCCCCCACCCCTACTCCCTGTCAGATCTGAGCATTATTATGCACCAGCATGTGAGAATATTGTATCAAGTTTGGGAACAGAGGGAAGAGAAGAAGTTGCAAGACATAATAACAGGAACTGAGTTACTACCCCTTGAAGCTGGAAAGAAAAACTAGGCCCTAGCTTGGCTTAATGAGGGAGTCCAGTTCTTCCAGTTTCCAAGTCCCTTCCTGGTAACTGAATTAGACACTTGGGGAGGCCCACATTCATTCATTCATTCATTCATTCGTTAAGTCTCTCAGGAGTAGCTCTCGCATGCCAGGCACAGCTCTTGGTGGGATGACCACAAAGATGAATAGGCCATCCATGGACCCTGCATTAAAGGAGCTCAGTCTAGAAGAAATGTGGAGGAAGGCAAGGCATATAACACAGTGTTGTTATGAGCAGAGGTGTAAACAAAATAAACCACTCGGGAAGACAGCTCAAGGCAGGCTGAATCAAGAGGATGAAGTTGAAGGTGACTCTTATAAGGTATGTAGGAGTTTACCAAATGGGACAATTCCAGTTAGAGGAATAGCATGTGCAAAAGCATGGGGGTCTAGGCTAAAGGTGAGGCCTTTGTTTGTGCAGATACCACATCTGGCCTAACCCAAGCTGTCCCGTCACCACACAAAGCAGGCTACCATCGTCAAGGGATTAAAGAAGCTAAGTACACATAAGGAAGCCCTCAGTGACCAGACAGTGATCTGGAGTCACATTCCAAAGGTCATGATGTGTGAGACTAGGCCAAATTACGTGGCATTGAATGTCAGTTCCATCTCCCATATAACCTCAAACAGCAGGGAATGTTGGTAGAAAGGAAAACTGGAATATTAAAGCAGCAGATTAAATTAAAGGTAAAACCACCTTGGCCCAGTGGGCTAAAGCACTGTCCCAGGCTTTAATGCATTTGAATGATCAACCAGTAGGGCCTGCTGCCCCATATGCCAGACTGGGGATGCTTGCCAAGGTACCCAATACCATAAAGGTAGGGAAGTTGCAGGAAACAGCCATTGTCCCCACTCTCGTTGTGAGTCAACATGCTATGCTGCTGAGAACACCAAGCCCCACCACACCTGGGAAAGGAGTTATCTACTGGAAACTGCAATGGGATGTCCTTCTGGGATGGCTGAGTTACTTCACACCCCTGGGTGAGGGGGAACTACTCAATCTTCACTGGGATCCCACTGTCCTGCTGCAGGCCAGACTGTTGAGATGCAGTATGCCTGAAACAGAACATTCGCCACTCAAAGAGGGGAGAAGGTGGGGGTCCCGGTCTGGCATATCGCACCCCCCAGTCCATCTCCTCATGCCTGACAGGCTGCCTCCCCCCAGCCAACACATATGCTATGCACAACCAGGTCAAGGGCCACGTTCCTAAAACTGCCAACTTCCCTCTCCTCAGAAAGGTGGGTGTGTTTTTTTCCACGGGTACAATCATTTGGCCACAGTCTCTGTCCCTCCATTGGCCTGGAGGATGTTATCGGACACACAGAAGCTCTTGGTAAATTCATCCAGCAAGCCTTGAATGAAAGCCAACAGAGCCTGTCCTTACCAAACACTGAGATGTCTCTAATGAGAAAAACTGTCTTCCAAAATAGGATGGCCTTGGACATTATTACTGCCTCACAGGGAGGTATCTCTGCCATTATCCAAATAGAATGTTGCTCATTCCTGATGAGTCTGCTAACGTACCATCTTTATTAAATCACATGAAGACACCAGTGAATGCCCTGAGTGATCCAGCTCCCAACCTAAGGAACTTAATAAATCAGTGGTTAGAATCACGGAGCTGTGAGTGGAAAAAGCTGTGACTAACTTTGGGGATCATTGTCTTAATCTGTGTTTTCTCTTGCATGTGTGTCCATTCTGTTGGCGTGGTATCTCCCTCCTATGCAGCCAGATGGCTACTGAAAGAGCCAGCTTCATGCTAGTGAAACCCCTTGCTGACTGCTCAGGTCCCATTGCAGAAGAGGAGGCCCCATGGGATTGTAAGAGCTGGTCACAGAGTGTTGCGGAAGGTCATCAAGAGGACACAGCCACCAGCTGATCTGTGAGCTGCACTTGGGCAATTGGAGCCTCCTCATTCCCTCCCCTGTCCTTGAAATGTGTGTTCCACTTGCCCTTCCTGCTTCCAGAAGCTGCCCTAAGGACATAGCCTTGAGATAGTGATGTATTGTTGAGGCCATCTGGATGGTATACATGACTGAACTCAGTTAAGTCCTCTATATAAACTTTTAACATTTGGCTGGTGGGTACAGAGATCTATTTGGCTTCTGGCCACCCAAGATAAACCTTTTATGTAAGTGTCCTTACTTATAAAACCTTCCACCTACCAATCTGAATGGCCTGCGTCTTTCTTCCATCTTTCCCTGCTCTCTGCATTTGGGGCTGGTTTCAGAGTACACCTTCAAAGCTCCCCAGGAAGGTGCAAACCAACAGTGACCACAATAATAAAATCCAATTCTTTCTTGTAAATCCCTCCATGAATGTCATTTTCATCATTCAACACTAAGCATGCATCCATGTGGCATATTAGACACTGTGTATCCAAGTAGAGTAGTTGGATTTCAATTGACCCTATTATGCAATATTTTAAAATTCATCCCTGATCTATGAACCTACCGGCTCACAATGCACAATACATGAATCTTGGTCTCAACCGTCCATCGGCACAAATTGAATAATTGAAATTTTCTGTAACATTTTAAATTCCAACTAAATTGCAAATTTAACCTCTCTTCATACGGCACTCCAGACAATGACATAGGTGCCAGATGATGAATGACTGGGGTTCTCTCTTATGTAACACACCTGCTTTGAAGATTTCAGCCATTATTGAAGAGCTCTGAAAACCTCCAGTGCAATTAGGGAGAGACCATCTCCTATCTCCTGCCTACTAGGGGATATGCATGATGTTGTCTAGTTTACTTCAATAGTATGCCTCCTAATGCTTGGGTAGCACTTTTAGTATGCCAGTAGGTAGAATCTAGAACACAGATTACCTTGAACTGTTAAGAAAGGGAAATGTTAAAGAAATATATATATCTGAGGCCTGAGAGTGGAGGGCAGGGAACTGTTCTATGGGTAATTCCCACCCAGAGAACATGGAGAAGATAACATAGTTTTTCAAGTCTTGATAGTTTTGTTTTGGCTTCCTAAAAAGAAAAACATGATCTTGTGGAATTCCAATTGCAATAAATCCACTGAAATGTTCACTATTGAATTTAAAACAATGAATGGCCACCTTTCTTGTAGACTAATATCAAGGCTAATGGAATAAAAATCTTTGTTTTCTGAAGCCTGTATAATTTTATTTATTTTTCTTTTTAAAACATTTTTATGTTTGTTTATTTATTTTGAGAGAGATAGCATGAGTGGAGTAGGGGCAAAGAGAGAGGGAGAGAGAATTCCAAGCAGGCTCTGCGCTGACACAGTGCAGAGTCGGATACGGGGCTCAAACTCACAAACTGTGAGAGCATGACCTGAGCTGAAATCAAGAGTCGGTCACTTAACTAACTGAGCCACTCAGGTGCCCCTGAAGCCTGTATAATTTTAAAAGACTATTGACATATTTTTCTTTATAAAAACTTGAAAAGCTTTTGTCTTGGCACCAATTTAGTTTTAATAATTCTTAAACCAAATTTCAATCATCAGTGGTAGAAAAGTGATTCATACTTTCATATGTTTGAATTGAGAAACAAAAAGTTGGGGGAAGTCTTCACCAATAATAACCTTTTGTTCTTCATGATATTTAACCACCCACATGGAAATGGGTGATTTGACTATTCAAACATCTGAGTTGCATGTGTTCTAAATGAGGTGTTTAAAAAAATTTTTTTTCGCCTTCACACTCATACAGCACAATGAAATCTTAAAAGACTTGTCAAGTTTTTCTTTAAAATTTTCACTTTCAAGCTAGTGTTGTACTTTGGAAACTCAGGTCTAAAATAACATGTGTTGTGTCTTAATTCCTATAATAGTAGTAACCCAACATTTCAGCAAACTAATTACTGTTGTTCGACTCGTGCAATCAGTCAGCCTAAAGAAAGCTGTAGAGTTCTTTAAGTATCATTTCAAACATAGCCTGAGAAGAGACTAAAGAAATAACTAATCAGGAAGGTTGCTTGTCTCAATTTGATAAGGAGGAGGTTAGTATTCTGTAATGATGCTCCTATCGGCCATTTTTTTTTTTCTTTAATAAATGAACCGGTCTTTATGTAACGGGCCTTAGGTTGGGCAGTATTTCCTGTCTTATTAGTTACCAAGCCTCCCAGTAGCATCTTCAAAGATGAGGAGAAATGATGTTCCTGCTGCAAGCATATGACAGGCAGTTTTTCCCCCAAATGAGAAGCAAACAGAGTTCATTAGTAAGTTAAATAAAGGTCAGAAATCGTTAAACAAAGATGAGGCTGATCCACCCGGTTGAATAAAAATGCACCAGGCACCTCTCCTGATGCTTTGCTAGATGCTGTAAGGTGGGGGATCTTAAACTTGGCTGCAAGTTAGAAATATCTGGGAAGTCTTATAACTCCTGATTCCCATGTCACAACCCAGATCAGTAAAATCAGAATCTAGAGGTGGGACGCTGGCATTGGCATTGTTTCAAGGCAGGGCTTCTCAAACTTTAATGTTCTTAGGTATCAGCTGGGGAAGGAGCTTTTATTAACATGCAGGTTATGATTCAGTAGGTAGGTCAAGGGTAGGGGCCTGAGATTCTCCATTTCTATCAAGCTCCCAAGCAGTACTGATGTTGTTGGCTGGCGGACCACATACTGGGTAGTCTAAGGCCTAGTTTACACATTAGAATGACCAAGGGAGCTTTTAAGAAAACTAACTGTCCAGACTAGAGGCCTCATCACCAGAGGTTCTGATATAATTGGTCTGGAGCCCCAGGCATTACTATGTATTAAAAGTTTTGCAGGAGATTCTATTGTACAGGTAGGGCTGAGAAATACTGCTATGTAAAAAGATCCACACAGCAGGCCACTGAGAGGTCACTGACCCAGATTTGTTTTAAGAACAAATTTGACAAGTAGTAACAGAAATGCCCCATGTACAAGCAAAATATTAGGAAGGCTGTCAGTTGTATGAGTGGACTCCTTCCACAGTCCCTTGAGACATACATGCTCTCTGTGATGTTGTTAATCCAGGACAGGGTTGGCTTCAACAGAACCTGAGTATAAGTGGGAAAGCTGGGGCTACTTCTGCGGTCCCCTAAACCCACCATGTTTTATGTGCCAAAATGTAATTACTTGAGCTGCTCTACCTTCTCTGAGTGCTACTTTATGCTTCCTTTCCCTTGCCCCAATCAAACCTTTCCATTTTTTCCTCTAGAGTGGTTCTATGGTCAACCAACTCTTCACAGAACATTCTCTCCATCTTCTTCCCCTTACTGGAGCCCTACTCAACTCTAAAGACACAGTCCTTCCCAATTGTTCCTCCATCCTTTATGAGAATCTCTGCTGCTTTGACAAACACACCCTCAGGCCACATGCTCCTCCCCTCTCCAAACACTATCTGCCTCCATTCACTGAGCATCCTCGATCATCTGGGCCTCTTCAGCATCCATTTAGCATCTTGACCTCTCCATTCCCTGACCTTATCATTTCTGAAGACCTCCTGAACTCCACCTTTTCTTCCCTTCTTTCCCAGGTAGTCTAGATTCATTCTTGTCATCACTTGCCCAGCCAAAACTCCAATCCTACATGAATCCAAATGTCCCCCTTCCTATACCTATTCCAGGCTGCCAAATAATACTCAGACCACCACATCATTGCCACTGTCCTCGACAGGATTCTCAAAGCCACCCACGAATCTTTCCCTGTCTCCCTCAGTAGCCCAATTTCTCAAACTTCTGCCCCCTCCTTAAGTCTCTCCTCCAACACCTTCCTGCTCCTGAGATCACTTCATGTCCTTCTTCAAGGAGAAAATAGAAAGCATCAGATAAGAACTCCCTTATCTCTTTGCCATCAAACTGACAAACTCACTTGCATCTACACTCATTCCTCCCTACAATGTGTGTGGTGTCCTTCCACCCTCTCAGAGTGCATCTCTCCTCTTGGAAGCCATCCCCTCTTTGCTTCTTTTATCTCTGTCTGTTATCTTTGTGTGCACTCTCTCTCTGTCTGTCTCTCACTCTCCTTCTATCTCTCTCTACTGGCTTCTTCCCAACCGTATTTGAATAGACTCAGGCCTCTCCCATCATTGTAAGAAGGAAAAAGGAAATCCTTTCTTCTTACAACCACTCCTCCAACTTGCTTTTCCTCTTCAAAGCCAACTTGCTTGAGACAATTATCCTTCTTGTTCATATTCTCTGTCTCTCCATTTCCTGTGGTCCTACTCACTCACCTTGAAGTCTGACTCCTCCACCTCCCCATCCACCTCACTGACACTTCTTTTGCCAACAATCTCCTTGTTGATAAAGCCATCTGACCACGTTTGGTCCTATCTTACTTGATTTCTGGCAGCTTCTATCACTACTTCCTACTTTCCCCTCTTGTCTTCTACCACACTATGGTTTCTTGGCTTCCCTCTTCAAAGCTGTTTGGATATGAAAGGACCATTCACAAGGATTGGGTGATCTGGAGGATGGTGATACATAAGCAAATGTACAGAATCTTGATGAGGATGGTTTAGGAGGAAGATGACCAGATGGCAGTACTGGTGAGGTTCACAGGAGTATGGAATACTCTACATTCACAGTTGGAAGTGAAGAATCAGAATCTCAAACAAGGACTTTGGATGAGTCAGTCGTATGTGCAGATAAACAGTTGCATCTGTGAGAATGGTTGACATTATCCATGTAGGTACCAGGGCCAAGGGCAGAACTTGCTTGAGAAGAGCCTACAAAAGTGGACTAAGAAGCAGTCCTAGAAGAGACAGGAGGAGAACCAAGGAAGGCGATGGACGAAAGCCAAGGTGTTGAAGAGTTTCCAGAATTGGCATCCTAGTATAGTTAAGGGGAATGAAGTTGGCAATAAGGTCACTAGGTTTGGTAGCCTTGGAGAGAGCAGTGATGAGGCTGGCCAGATTACAAGGGATTGGACACTTGGTAAGGAAGATAACGATGTGCAGAAACTAGAATTATAAGAGATGTGTATAAGGATTATGACTGAAGCCAGGTACATCTAAGCCCCTGTGACATGAAGGCAAGGAAGATGGGTTGTTACTCATTTTGGAGGCATTTTAAGGTGTCCACAGTCGTCCTATCATTCTGTGGTTTGAGGATAGAGCAGGTGAGTACTATCACTCAGAGGTTTAGAACCCTGAGGTCCATTCACCTGGCTTCCCTCAGACATTAGGGGAAGCTCTGGTTCAGCACACAGTAGCTTTGGGGAATGATTATGATTGTTGTGGGATTAGAAGAAATCTCCCAGTCCCTTCTAATCCTAAAATTCTATTAAACCTTGGTGCACTTTTCCACCCAACAAACGTCAGGCTTTTTATAAGACAAACATTCAGAAAGTGCTGCTAGTTGATGATGTTGCCCTGAAAACAAATACATCAGCAAGAGGTTATAGATAATTTTTACTATAAAAAAAGATAACAGGACAAAAAATACCTATCCCCTTGCTTTAGCAAAATCCTCTAACAGAAAATCTTGATTTGTACTATGTATAACTTGTCACTGATATCTCCTTTGTCAGACTGACACAGATTGTTGAGACACTGAGAAAAAAAAGCAGAAAACCTAACAGAAGTTGGCATCCAAATGGCATCAGGCTCCAGGTGGAGTTAAACATTTGTAAAATAACGTTACTACATGATTCAATCTAAGATAGAGGTGTGAGGCCTGAAGAGCATGTTCAGCCTCTGCATCAGCAGTACCTGTGAATCATACCTAACAACAAATGACAAAGCATGGCTATCAATTAAGAGGTTTTGAAAGGCAGTCAATCCCTACTTGAAGCCAGGCTCATTACAACTCATTTTCTACACCTACGACACAGGCACACACACACACACACACACACACACACATACACACAAATTAGAATCTAAATCATATGTACATGATACTCTGAAAATGTACACCCGTGGGAACAAGAGACCGAACAATTCCTTCAAGAACGCTGAGAAGGACAATCTTTTTTTTTAAATGTTTTTATTTATTTTTGAGACAGAGAGAGACACAGCGTGAGCAGGGGAGCAGCAGAGAGAGAGGGAGATACAGAATCCGAAGTAGGCTCCAGGCTCTGAGCTGTCAGCACAGAGCCCGACGCGAGGCTTGAACTCACGGAGTGTGAGATCATGACCTGAGCCGAAGTCGGACGCCCAACCGACTGAGCCACCCAGGTGCCCCCTGAGAAGGACAATCTTAAACAATATGTGAACATGTGTATCAACAATTGCTGGAGTACTAAGGTCCTCTTGGACCTGAGTAATCACTGGGGTGCAAATCCCTGCACTACCAAAAGTTGAGCCATTGAACAAATATTATAGGGTCATGGGTACAGAGAGCTTGACCATTTTTTTTTAATATTTATTTATTTTTGAGAGAGAGAGAAAGAGAGTGGGGGGGAGGAAGATAGTGAGAGAGAGAGAGAGAAAGGGAGAGAAGATCATGTGTGAGTGAGGGAGGGGCAGAGAGAGGGAGACAGAAGATCCAAAGCAGGCTCCATGCTGTGAGCATAGAGCCCGACGCAGGGATCGAACTCACTATGAGATCATGCCCTGAGCTGAAATCAAGAGTCAGCTGCTTAACCAAATGATCCACCCAGGCACTCCCACCTGACCATTTTAATAATCAAGCCTAACTGCCATATAGGTGAGCTCATCAACCACTACAAGAAATTATTGTGAAGGGGACTGAAAATACCATTCCATGGCGGCTGACTCAGCCTCTTCGAGTATGACTGACAAAATATCAGACCACCATAAGGCAATGGAGCAGTGCTACAAACAACATTCAGCTCAGACACAGACTGGGGGGCACACAAGGCTATCACCTGTCCTTGTGGCAGCATGGGCCTTGAAGGCACTTAGGCCTGAGGAGCAATCTTTAGAGACGCCACGGGAAACACACATCTGACAGTACTGGATGCCATATTACATTATAAGAACACAAAACTAAATGGTTATATGTGAAATTTTATTTTCAAATATTTCATAGCCTAAGTGATTTTGACTCTACGTATTTGTAATAAAACTATGGTCTTGTTGCAAACTGAATTACGTTTTACTTCAACGTGTGTTTTTTTTTTTTTAATTAAAAAAAAACCCATTTATTTAAATATCTTGAGCCAAAGAAAGAAATTTCATTGAAGGGGACTGGGCTAGAAGATATAAAACCCAGGAGATATAGTCATGCTAAGAATCAATTATTGTCAAATAGTGATCAGAGAAGCTTCCAATTGGAAGGCGCTTTATCTGCTTGCACACTGCCTATGAACATGTATGAAATTGCTGTAATCTTTGTGATGTCCAGATTTGGTCAGGTGATATGGAACAGAAGGTAATTTTTCTCTCATGTCAAGAAAAGGAAAAGGAAGCAGAAAAGTGATTAGTGTGCAGGGAAAGCTGACCTCTACTATGTTACACCACAAATAAAAAGCAATCATAGACAAGACAAGGGTATATGTCTATGTACATGTGCATAAAGGTAGCATGCTTGAATCCAGGCCTTTCCAAGACATGAGAGCCATGAGAGAAAGAATCAGAGTTTAACCTGAAAACAGGAATTAAGGAAAGAGAAAGGATTGGTATTACTAACAAATAATAACAAGAAAACTGAAATGTACATCTGCATTTGAATTTTTTAAAATGATCTGGCTTGTGACATTTCTTAACAAACAGTAACAATTACAGATTAGTTCACATTAATACTTTGCCATTTTAAGTCATATTTCTAATGAAAAAAAAAAACAGTCATGGAAAGAGACTGTGTGTTGTGATATACAACTTAATTTGTCTGTGTCTATGGAAGGCCAGGGATGAACCAACCCCATTACCTTGGTTCTTGAATATCAAAAATGCACTTAATGACCTCATATCCTTTTAAAAATCACTGATCTTTACCCCTCTCCCAAATTCCAAGTCTGCCAACACACCTCTCCACCTGGATGTCCCACCGGCACTAGCTGACAAATCCAGTGCTCCTTGCTTCCCTCTCAGCCAGTCCCTCTTCCAACGCTCCCTGCCTTATACCAGGCCTTTAGCCTCAGCCATTGTCTCTCTCTATTCTCTCAAAGATCCCCCAATCAGGGTGCGTGGGTGGCTCAGTCAGTTGAGCTTCTGACCCTTGAC
The DNA here is from genome assembly GCF_023721935.1 of Panthera uncia. Taxonomy (NCBI): domain Eukaryota; kingdom Metazoa; phylum Chordata; class Mammalia; order Carnivora; family Felidae; genus Panthera; species Panthera uncia. The sequence goes on from NW_026057580.1 coordinate 3,738,757, forward strand.
TTTGGCTCAGGTCATGATCCCAGGGTCGTGGGATTGAGCCCCACACTGGGCTCTGTGCTGAGCATGGAGCCTGCTTAGGATCCTCTCTCTCTCTCTCTCTCTCTCTCTCTCTCTCTCTCCCCCCCTTTGTCCCTTTTTCCTGCTATCTCTCTCTAAAATAAATAAATAAATAAATAAATAAATAAATAAATAAAACGTCCCCCATTTAGTCACCCCATCAGATCTGTCCCTTCCTCTTCACCTAGTTAAGGTCCCAGGCTCTCTCCCTTGGACTTGGTAAGAGTCTTATTGCTCAGAAGCTTCATACTCCAGTCTACTCTCTACCTTCTCCTGGGATTATCTTTTGATCTTTGATCTTTGATCAAATTGGATCAAAGACCCAATTGATCCCGAATTGGGACTTCCAACTGCCTTTATGATGTGTCTCCCCCAGGAGACTCCACACGCCAGCCTCACTGCCCCCCACCTCTGCTCCCTGCTCTGAACTCAGGCCATGCTGCTGTCCTTCTTTCCCTGGAGATGCCTTGTCTTTGCTCAGGTCTCTGACTGGAATGCCCCTTTCTCAAGTCCCTGCAAATTCTACCCCATTCTTCCTGTATAAAGCTCTTCTGGAGCCTTGCCTTGGCAGAATTCATCTTCCTGTCCTCTGTACTACTATGGCACTTAGCTCTCACTCGGGTGAAGCACTTATCACATTATGTTAAAGTTGCTGATGGGTCTGTCTTACCAATCAGATTATGAAGCTCCTTTAGGGCATGAATTGGGTCTCAAATCTCTCTCTATTGAAAGCACCTAGCAGAGGGGCTAGCAAATGGAAGGTGGTTAGACAATCCTAATTAAGTTAAGTGCTATTTCTTCAGGCCCTCAAGCCAGGAATTACCTGGTGACAACTCACTCAAATTGAGGGCTGGTAAGGAGGAAAGAGACACTCATAAGTAGACACATGAAATCCGAGAACCATAATAAAAATGTTTCCTCCCCAAATTCAATGGAAAATCTGGGAGAAAAATAGATAAGTGAAATCTGGGAGCTGTCCTTTACAAATATAAAGCCTATTGACACAGTAATATACTATGTATAGTTTTGTAAGCTCATAAAAACAGCCATGGTTAATGTTTTAAATTTAGAAAATGTTAAGATACTTAAAAATGCATGAAGTGAATTAATGTATGTACACAGGGGACAATTAAAGGTATACTATTTGTTGAAGTATTATTTATACAAAGAAAACTGCGTAAGTGTACAGCATGACGAATTTTCACCAAGAGAATACAGCCATGTAACCAACATCCAGATCAAGAAATGGAACATTCCTAGGCCCCCAGAAGCCCCCTTGCGCCCTTTTGCAATCACTGCCCTCTCCCTCAAGGGCAACCACTAGCCTGACTTTTTTTTTTTTTTTTAATTTTTTTTTTCAACGTTTTTAATTTATTTTTTGGGACAGAGAGAGACAGAGCATGAACGGGGGAGGGGCAGAGAGAGAGGGAGACACAGAATCGGAAACAGGCTCCAGGCTCCGAGCCATCAGCCCAGAGCCTGACGCGGGGCTCGAACTCACGGACCGCGAGATCGTGACCTGGCTGAAGTCGGACGCTTAACCGACTGCGCCACCCAGGCGCCCCTAGCCTGACTTTTAATACGATGGATCTGTTTTGCCTGTTTTGATTCTTTGTGTAAATGGAATTATACAGTATACATACATCACAATGTACACAGTATAACAAATTGCAATGTGTTCTGTTTGACTTCCTTCACTTGAGATTATTTTATGAGATTCAACCATATTGTGAGTAGCAATAATACCTCTTAAATTTGTATGTGTAAATTAAATTGTATTACAAGTGGACCTATAAGATGCTGAACTGTAAGGAATCCAACATTACTTTATTTGGGCCAAGAATTACGTGAAGTAGCTATGAAACTAGAAGTCAACCTCAAGAAAAAAAATCTGCAAACACCACAAATACATGAAGGTTAAATAACATGCAACTAAATAATGAATGGGGGGGAGGGTCTCTCCACCAAGAAGACCTAACAATTGTAAATATTTATGCCCCCAAATTGTAAACACCCAAATGTATATGTCATTTAAAAACAAATATAAAGAAACTCATTGATAATAGTACAATAATAGTAAGGGATTTTAACACCCCCACTTAACAACAATGGACAGATCATCTAAGCAGAAAATCAACAAGGAAACAATGGCTTTGAATGACACACTGGATCAGATGGACTTAATAGATATATTCAGAGCATTTCATCCTAATACAGCCGAATACACATTCTTTTTGAGTTAACATGAAACATTCTCTAAAACAGATCACATACTGGGTCACAAATCAGCTCTCAACAAGTACAAAAAGATTGAGATCACACCATGTGTATTTTCAGAACAACAATGCTATGAAACTTGAAGTTAATCATAAGAAAAAAATGTGCAAAGACCACAAATACATAGATATTAAAGAACATCCTACTAAATAATGGATGAGTTAACCAGGAAATTAAAGAAGAAATTTAAAAGTATATGGAAACAAATGAAAATGGAAACATGACAGTCCCAAACCTTGAGATGCAGCAAAGACAGTCGTAAGAGGGAAGTATATAGCCATCAGGCCTACCTGATGCAAGAAAAGTCTCAAATACACAACCTAAACTTACACCCAAATGAGCTATAAAAGAAATAGCAAATAAAGCCTAAAGCCAGAAGGGAAATAATAAATATTAGAACAGAAATGAATGACATAGAAACAAGCAACAACAACAACAACAACAACAACAACAACAAAAACACAGCAGAACAGATCAACAAAACTAAGAGCTGATTCTTTGAAAGAATTAGTAAAATTGATAACCCTGTAACCAGACTTATTAAAAAAAAAAAAGACCAAAATAAATAAAATCATGGATGAAAGTGGACAGATCACAACCAACACCACAGAAACACAATCGTAAGAGAATATTATCAAAAATTGTACGCCAAAAAACTGGGCAATCTGGAAGAAATGGGAAAATTCCTGGACACATACAAACTACCAAAAGTAAAACAGAAGAAATAGAACATTTGAACAGACCCATAACTAGCAAAGAAATTGAATCAGTAATCAAAAATCTCCCAACAAACAAAAGTCCAGGGCCAGATGGCTTCCCAGGGGAATTATATCAGACCTTTAAAGAAGAGTTATACCTATTCTTCTCAAACTGATCCAAAAAATAGAAATGGGAGGAAAACTTCCAAACTCATTCTATGAAGCCAGATTACCTTGATTCCAAAAACAGACAAAGACCCCACTAAAAAGGAGAATTACAGGCCAATATCCCTGATTAACACGAATGCAAAAATTCTCAACAAGATACTAGCAAATCAAATTCCACAGTACATTAAAAGAATTATTCACCACGATCAAGTGGTATTTATTCCTGGGCTGCAGGAGTGGTTCAATATTCACAAATCAATCAGTGTGATACACCACATAATAAAAGAAAGGATAAGAACCATATTATCACTTCAATAGATACAGAAAAGGCATTTGACAAAGTACAACATCCATTCATTTTAAAAACCCTCCACAAAGTAGGTTTAGAGGGAACATACCTCAACATAATAAAGGCCATATATTAAAAAAAAAAAAAACCCATAGCTAATATCATCTTTAATGGAGAAAAACTGAAAGCTTTTCCTCTATAGTCAGGAACTAGACAGGGATGTCCACCCTCACCACATTTATTCAACATAGTACTAGAAGTCCTAGCCACAGCAATCAGACAACAAAAAGAAACAAAAGGCATCCAAATCAGCAAGGAAGAAGTCAAACTTTCACTATATGCAGATGACATGATACTCTACATAGAAAACCCTAAAGACTCCACCAAAAAAAACCTGCTAGAACGTATACATGAATTCAGTAAAGTTGCAGGATGCAAAACCAACATACAGAAATATGTTGCATTTCTATACACCAATAACGAAGCAGTAGAAAGATAAGGAATCAATCCCATTTATAATTACACCAAAAACCATAAGATACGTAGGAATAAGCCTAACCAAACAAGAAAAAGACCTGTACTGTGAATACTATAAAACATTGATGAATGAAATTTAAGATGACAGAAAAAAAATGGAAAGACATTCCATGATCATGATCATGGATTGGAAGAACAAATATTGTTAAAATGTCTATACTATTGAAAGCAATCTACATATTTAATTCAATCCCTTTCAAAGTACCAACAGAATTTTTCACAGAGCTAGAACAAGCAGTCCTAAAATTTGTATGGAACCACAAGACCCCAAATAGCCAAAGCCAATTTTGAAAAAGAAAAGCAAAGCTTGAAGCATCATAATTCCAGACTTTAAATTATATTACAAACCTGTAGTGATCAACACAGTATGGTACTGGAACAAGAATAGATACCTATATCAACAGAACAGAATAGAAAACCTAGAAATGAACCCATAATTACATGGCCAATTAATCTTCGACAAAGCAGTAAAGAATATTCAGTGGGAAAAAAGACGGTCTTTTTGACAAATGGTGTTGGGAAAACTGGACAGCAACATGCAAAAGAATGAAACTGGGCCACTTTCTTACACCATACACAAAAATAAATTAAAAATGGATTAAAGACCTAAATGTGAGACCTGAAACCATAAAAATCCTAGAAGAGAACACAGGTAGTAACCTCTTTGACATCAACCATAGCAACTTCCTTCTAGATAGGACTCCTGAGGTAAGGGGAACAAAAGCAAAAATAAACTATTGGGACTGAAAAAAAAAAAAAAAAAAAAAGCTTCTGCAAACTATCAGGAAACCTAAAGAATGGGAGAAGATATTTGCAAATGACATATCTGATAAAGGATTAGTATCCAAAATCTACAGAGAACTTCAACTCAACACCCCTAAAATGAATAATCCAATTAAAAATTGGGCAGAGGGCCTGAATAGACATTTTTCCAAAGAAGAAATATAGGTGGCCAACAGACACCTGAAAAGATGCTCAACATTACTCACTGTCAGAGAAAAGCAAATCAAGACTACAATGAGATAGCACCTCACACCTGTCAGAAAGGCTAAACTCAACAGCACAAGAAATAACAGGTGTTGGTGAGGGTGTGGAGAAAGGGAAACCGTCTTGCACTGTTGGGAATGCAAACTTGTACCACCATTGTGGAAAACAGTATGGAGGTTCATCAAAAAGTTAAAAATAGAACTACCCTATGATCCAGCAATGGCACTACTAGATATTTACCCAAAGGATACAAAAATGCTGATTAAAAGGGACACACTTGCACCCCAATGTTTATAGCAACATTATCTACAATAGCCAAATTATGGAAGCAGCCCACGTGCCCATCAACTGATGAATGGATAGAGAAGTTATGGTATATGTATACACAATGTAATATTACTCAGCCATCAAAAGGAATGAAATATTGCCATTTGCAACAACATGGATAAGGCCAGAGAGTATCATGTTAAGCGAAATAAGTCAGTCAAAGAAAGACCAATACTATATGCTCTCACTCATATGTGGATTTTAATAAACAAAACAAATGAGCAAAGGAAAAAGGGAGAGGCAAATCAAAAAACAAACTCTTAACTATAGAGAATAAACTGATGGTTATTAGAGGGGAGGTTGGTGGGGGGGGGGGATGGATGAAATAGGTGATGGGGATTAAGAAGGGCACTTGTGATGAGCAGCAGGTGATATATGGAAGTGTGGAATCACTATACTGTACACCTGAAACTCATATTACACTATATGTTAACTAACTGGAATTTAAATAAAACTTTAAAAAATAAGAATTACTTGAAGTAAAATTATCCGTATTGTAGTAAGGCAAAAAGTTGTTGTGTCTCTGAACTTTATGAATTCAATGAACTCCACACATTTCTAAATCCAAAACACTAACTTTAACCATAGTGGGTTTTATGAGCTTACCAAATTATGCACAATTTATTATGTCAATAGACATCTGGTTAGTAACTTAGTAAAAAATACTTAGTAAGAATTTCTAGAGTGAAGGAAGAAATGCAGCAGAATCACAAAGCACTTTTTCAGGGGATAAAAAACTGAGAGGTGGCCGAGTCTAGAAGTTCACTAAATGCCACATGATCAGTTTTGAAATCAGTCTAATTTCCTGCAACCTAGAAAAATTTTTGCATGTTTTGGTGCTTCATGTTTGACATTTTCATAAAACATTTAAAACTAAGATCTGAATAAAACTTTACTATTTCACATGTCCTGACCACAGGCTTGCTGAAGTAGGTGAGAAGAAAAATGGAAGGTTTGCCTCCATATTGTGGAAGCAATGGTAGAATGAATTTCAGATTGAATTTGCAAAACAATTACAGAAGGATCATCTGTGTTCCCCAGCCTTTGAAAGCCTATGCCCAGAACTTAGCAAGCTGTACCTCTGTATTATTATATATCATATATATATTCATCCCACAGTGCAACTACCCTCACCTTCCAACTTTACCCGCTCTCCTATGAGCACATACCTTGTGGATTAAAGAAACCAGTCATCCAAAATACATTGGGCCTCCCCTCAAATATCCAAGTAGAAAACTGAGCGTTTCTTTCCAGAAGTTCAGTGAACCAGAAGCCCAGTGTGGATGAATCCCAGGACACTCTTTTCCAGATCTGAGGTATGCGAGCATCATACATGTTGTCCAGGGCGTCTCTCAAATTCTGAAAAAGGTAAAGTTAAAATATAAGAACAAGAGAAATCAGCAGAAGAGGGAAATGACAATTGAGATAATAGCTCACCTCACTCATAATGATTGTTCCCTCAATGGCCAATTTTAGATCACTCAAGCTACTGCGAAGTATTGAGATGACTTTTTGCATTCTGTCAATTTCTTGTCTCAGAAATATGTTCATTGAATTAAGATGTCCCATCTTGATCAAACGAGCCTTCACCTTAAAAAAAAAAAAGCATACAAGAAATGAATTTCTAAATTTCTTTTATCATCTGTTATTTCTCTTCCAATGATCTCTCCTGTCTCTGTTCTTTTTCTTCCTCTGGATATATCTCTACCAAATGGATTCTAAAATATCTTTTGCAGAACCAAACTTGCCATTAAATTCCCCATTTTCTGGGCCTCAAAAACTACTGTTCAACTAAAATGATTTTTATTTCCTATTGATTGTACTTAGTTGATAATTGGAAATGTACTTTAAAAAGCTGAAATAGAATTGTACCTTTTTTCCCTTTTAAATGATTAAGTACTAAGTGTCAGTTAAATATTCCTTTGCAATCTAACCTTTATAAGAGTACAGTTTGGAATATTTTTTTCATAATGCTTACAGAGTTGTTATTAGAAATGTCACAGAAAGTTAATACGGACAAAATCTTTACAGAGCAGTTACCAATGAACGATTGGCTGCAGTGTCCTAAGATCACTGTTGCCTTGGCCAGGGCGACTAAAGAGAGCCTTTCCTAATCTAATCAATGAAAATATTTGACTTCGTGGGAGAGCCATTAAGCACCTGTCATTTGTTATTTTGGGGGTATATCATTTATTGACCATTTTGAAGAGATCAATATAAAAGCATCTGGTTGTGGGAATAATAAAATATAACAATTATTGGAAAATAAGCCAATATATATACACATTTCAATCTAGTGTCCTATGCCCAAGAAAAGACTGACTGTGAGTCCTGGCAAGAGCTCATACAGAGAGCTGAACCTTCTGCTGGCCACTATCAAAGAGATGCCAGTACATGAGGGGTAAGGATAGGCACATGGAGTGGGAGAGAATTTAGACTGATGTACCCGTCTGCAGAATCACCAGAAAGCCATTCAACTGTAGGTTCTCTGCTGGAGATGCCCACTGCCCCATCCTGAGTCATGGAATGTTAGAGACGATGGCCTTCAAGTTCATCTGTTCCATCCTTCTCATTTTACATGCTAGGTTTGCTAGCATGGTGTTAAAGTGTCCCACTGAGCAATGGACACCTCTGTTTTCCTGCAGTTGGGCCACTTCTAGTGGGTGAAGGATGAAAAGGGGAAGCACAAACTCAGGGAAGCAGTGGTATAAAAAGGAACAGCCTGGATGGGAATATCTGGGCAGGCAGAGCGAATGATATAAATCCCAGTCAAACATGCCAGTGGAGGTCCCTAACCCACTCACCATACCAACCTTCAGGTATTCTCTCAAATTCCTGGTTCTAGAACTTACATTTTTGCAGGCTCCACTGCCTCATTCTCAGCTCAGGCCCTTCAGCCTCCAGTGGCTGAAGAGCATATATATCACCCCCTTTAAATCACGACTACTGTGTAGAAATTCACACTGAAGGAGAAACGAAATTATGGAAATACTTTTGCAACCCCCGTATGTGGGAAATTAAGCCCAGGTATTGGCTACAACGTCAAATCAACAGGCCAGGTAGGTATTTTTTAGTATGCTAACAGCCTCAAACAAATTGCCTTACCCTACTTACCGTTTTAAAGGAGAAACTTCTTTTGCAATAGAGTCAAGCTTAGGAAAAACGTTAATTAACTCTTGAAAATATAATTTTAGTACTGATTTTATTTTGAGTATGGTTATTGTTCCAGCTCCAAATTATCTTTTTATTAATAAGATGGAAGATTTGCTGCAGTCTTACATAGGATTTTCATTATATTTCTGGGACCAAGTAGTCTCTTCTTCAGTAATGTGGCTCCATTTTTACTATGAAAGTCAATAGTATAATTATAATTTATAAAATTCACTTCACAGCCACATTTTCAAGAACAAATCTCTCTCTTCAGTAAAATAAAGGACACTAAAAGGTAAGTGATCTTGAAAGAGGAAGCAGTTTTAGATGCCTCAGTACCAACTCCTTCCCATTTAGCAACCCACCTAATGACATCCCTCACACTCAGTTCCTGCTAGGATGTTGCCAGCACAGAGAACTCGGAGGAATGGCCCCAACCAACCCTGGACACCTCAAATTATCCCAAGATCTTAGAAGCCTCCTCTGGTATACCAGCCTGTGGTCTAGGCATCTAGAGTGAGTTTTATTTCACTTCCACATGCCAATTTTTAAAATCTCTGAAGGTAGGCTTTATGCCCCATCTGCCTTCTGAAGATCACTTACAATGGACCGTTGAAAGTATATTGTATCCATTAAAAAAAAATTTCCTTCCCTTACTATATCTATCTCTGTGTGAAGCAACTGATTTCAGTATCTTGGCCAAACGTCTTGGTACTTATCTACATAATGGAAACAAAAACTGTTTTAAGAGTGAAGAAAATGTTTTGTTTTGTTTTGTTTTGTTTTGTTTTGTTTTGTTTTGTTTTAGTTTTGGGGGTACTCACTGCAGTGGGAAGCCTGTAGATCAAGGATCCTAAGGGCTCCCAGCTGACAAGTTCATTTTTCCCAGACTTGAGGAAGCAGGACAGAGTAGACACAAGACCACAGTTACACTAGCACTAGGGCATTAGCCTCTCACTTCTTGGTTGAAGAGCTAAACTTGACTCAGCCCCATCTGGGGCTCAGGTGAGGCTCTGCCCACCAGCAGTGAGGAGAGGACACTGAGAACAGCAGAGAGGAAGCCCTGGATGGCCAGAGGACACAACCCTGTCTTCTTGCAGGAAGAAGACCAAGTTGGAGGACTTTTCACAGAACTTTCAACCACCCAGAAATCTCACTATAGTTAGAGAGACTTTTTTTTTTAGATCAGCAGTTCTCAAAGTGTGGCCTGGGACCCCTGAAGGCCCTGAGATCCTTTTGGGGGTCCACAAAGTTAAAACTATTTTCATAGTAATACTAGGATATCACTTGACTTTTTGACTCTTCTTCTCTCAGGAGTATACAGTGAAGGTTTCCAGGGCTACAGGACATGTAGTATCACAACCATGTGGATATGAAAATCCACCTGCCTTCTATTAAATGAGACATTAGAGAGATTTGCAAAAATGTAAAACAATACCATTATTCTCAATGAATATTTTTATCTTGGAAAACATAATTATTTTTGTTCATGTTTATTTATTTTGAGAGAGAGAGAGAGAGAGAGAGAGAGAGAGAGAGAGAGAAAGCATGAGCATGGGAAGGGCAGACAAAGAGGGAGAGAGAGAATCCCAAGCAGGCACTGCACTATCAGCACAGAGCCCTATGTGGGGGCTTGAACCCACGAACCAGGAGATCATGACCTCAGCGGAAATCAAGAGTCAGATGCTTAACTGACTGAACCACCCGGGCTCCCCCATACTTACTTTTTAATAAAAATGTTATTTATGTTAACATGTAATGGGGTTTATTACTCTTATTTAACAATAGACTAATACATATTTTTGAAATGTCTCCATTTAAATTCCTAATATATTAAATATCAGTAGTTATAACTCACATTAACAAAAGCTGTTTGGGTCCTCATTTTGTAAAGCGGTCTTGAGATTTAAAAAAAAAAATTGAGAAAAACTTCTTTAGATTAATAAGCAAACAACTGTGAGGTTCAAGAAGTAGAAAATTATTGCCATTCACACCGGGAGTGAATTTGTTTAAATGGTCTGCTTTCCTATTACCTGACTGGGAGGATTGTGAGACTACAAGGGACAAAAACAAGGGGTAAGTTCAAAGAATGGACAAAGCCTAGATGGGTAAGATATCTTGGTATCAAAAGACACAGGGATGGAGAAGCGTAGAGAAAAGGTGATTGAAAGAGAAAGTGGAGTAGAGGGTAATAAAGAAAAGTGCAGATCATAATTTGCAGGATGCCTGAGAAGGGGCAAGGAAGGGAAGGTCACAAGGGTAAAAGAAGGAGTTGCAAAGGAAGTGGAAATGAGCAGAGAGGGAGGTCCCAGGATCTCCCTCAACTTTGTGGAACCGAAGATAGCCCTGTACACACCAGGGCATGGCTTACCTCATGAGGAATGTAGTCAGGAGGCAGTTTGCTCAGCATATCTTCAGATAATCTATAAACAATGGCTTCCCGGGTCTCTCCGACTCCCCCTCCACTCTCTTTGGGTTGAATGTTGGTAATTGTTTCAAGAACAGCAGAAGCAGTGTTACTCTGATACCTGATAAAAGAGTGAACTGTTCAGAATGTAGCAGGGAAATGTACCTTCAGAGATAATTATTAAAGCTAAAATGAACTGATACGATCACTTCAAGCCACAGCGAGAAAAAGGAGGGGGGTGGAGGGAAGGAAACTTTATAATCAACCCACAGGAATGAAAAAAAATAGAGATTCATTCTGCCTGCTAACTATTGCCTCCTAACAAGACATGGAGAACATTACAGAAATGAAAGGGTCTCCATCTTCAGAGAAAGAGATTCCACAAATGTTCTTGGCAACCCAAAGCAGTACTATCCAATTTTGCTTGTCACTAACCTGCAAACCTCATGCTGGACAACCAACACACCTCCTTTTATTTTCTCCCACTTAAAGACTGGTCATAAGAATCTATAATTATATGGTAATTTGTTAGGTCAAAGAGAATCACTCATAATTCCTCTGCGCATTACAAATTATTAACATTTCATTGTGTTTTTTTTTTTTCTGTTTTGTTTTCTCACTTTACCACTGGTTTTAGGATTTCCAAAGTAATCTATTGGCATCCATCTGCTCCACCAGTCTAAAAATCCCACTCGTCTTTAAAATCCATGTGTCCAGGGGCACCTGGGTGGTTCAGTCGGTTAAGCATCTGACTCTTGGTTTAGGTTCAGGTCATGACCTCATGGTTTGTGAGTTCGAGCCCCACATCAGGCTCCATGCTGACAGTGTGGAGCCTGCTTGGGATTCTATCTCTCCCTCTCTCTCTCTCTCTGCCTCTCTGTCTCTCACAAGTAAATAAATAAACTTTAAAAAAGTAAATTAAATTAAATTAAAATCCATGTACCCAAATAAAGATTTACTATGTACCAGGCACTGAGCTAGGTGCTAGAATATGGTGGTGAACAGGTTCCCCCCGCCCCACCTTGGTGCCTTTCTCTGTCTAGTGGAAGAGGGGTGTATTTGTCAATACCACTTTAATACCTGATGTGGAGGAACAGAATAGAATGCTTTAAAAGAGAATAGTCTGTGTCTCTCCCTTGTTTTTGTTCTCTCTATATCTCTTCTAGGTCAACCAGATGCTCTGAAGGGTACAAACCTAGTTTTTGTCTTGAAATGGCTGGGCCTAGGGGCGCCTGAGTGACTACGTCAGTTAGGCGTCTGACTTCAGCTCAGGTCATGATCTCACGATTCATGAGTTCAAGCCCCACATCGTGCTCTGTGCTGACAGCTCAGAGCCTGGAGCCTGCTTCCGATTCTGTGTCTCCTCTCTCTCTGCCCCTCCTCCCACTCATGCTCTGTCTCTGTCTCTCTCTCAAAAATAAATAAATATTTTTAAAAAATTTTAAAAAAAAGAAATGGCTGGGTCTGGACACACAGATGGTGTGTGTGCATCAGTGTGAGAGTCAGTAGGATATTAAAGTCCCCTACTATTATTGTATTGCATTGTACTACTGTACTATTGCTGTATTGCTGTCAATATCTCCCTTTTGGTCTGTTAGTATTTGCTTAGGTGCTTATAAGTTGGGTGCACAAATATTTACCAATGTTATATCTTCTTGTTGAATTGACCCCTTTATCATTATGTAATGACCATCTTTGTCTTTTATTACAGTCTTTGTTTAAAAGTCTATTTTGTCTGATGTAACTACCCAAGTTTTCTTTCAGTTTCCACTTGCATAAACCATCACTTTCTGTTCCTTCACTTGCAGTCTGTGTGTGTTCTTACATTTGAAGGCAGCACACAGATGTGTCTTTTTTTAATCCATTCAGCTACTCTATGTCTTTTTTTTATAATATGAAATTTACTGTCAGATTGGTTTCCATACAACACCCAGTGCTCATCCCAACAGGTGTCCTCCTCAATACCCATCACCCATCCTCCCCTCCCTCCCACCCCCCATCAACCCTCAGTTTATTCTCAGTTTTTAAGAGTCTCTTATGGTTTGCCTCCCTCCCTCTCTAACTTTCTATGTCTTTTGATTGGAGAATTTAGCCCATTTACACTTGAAGTAATTATTGATAGGTATGTGCTTATTGCTATTTTGTTAATTGTTTTCTGATTGTTTTGTAGTTCTTCCCTGTCCTTTTCCTCTTCTGCTCTCTTCTCTTGTGGTTTGATGACTTGCTGCAGTGTTATGTTTAGATTCTTTTCCCATTATCTTTTGTGTATCTACTACAGACTTTTGTTTTGTTACCATGAGTCTCACATATAACAGCCTATAAATATCGCAGTCTGTTTTATGTTGACAGCCAATAAGTAAATAAGGCCTTTTTCACAGGAAGACTGAGGTTGTGTTTTGGTCTGCTGCGTGTGCCATGCCTTGTGGGAAGAAGCCTATTAAGAACTGTCCTTCTAATTGTTTCAGTCCTGTGGGGCCCAGAAATGCAAGTGATCCTGGCCACTAGAGCTAGGCATGCAGGAATATCCTCTGTGTGGGATGTCTGCTGGCTTTAGCAGGGCCACAGAAAAGCTCTGGGGTTCGAATATCCCTAATAGCACTAGTAAGGCCAACCAGTGTCACCGTCCTTAGTGATAGTCCCAACAGGTCCCTGCCTCTCTAGCAGATGCCTTAAGATTAGCAGGTGAATCTCCTTCACATATGATCTAAGTGCTTTTCAAACTGCTGTTTTTTGCTCTGAATCAAGGGGTGAGTGAGTCTGCATAAGACCCCTGTTCTTGATTCCCTACAGCCCTTTGGGTCTTTTAGACATGAGCCCCATTGGTTTGAAAAGCCAGGAAGTTTGGGTCCTGTCTCTCTGGTACAGGTCCCAACAGCTGGAGTACCTGATGTGGGGCACAAACTCCTTGCTTCCCAAGGAGAAGCTCTGTATTTATGAGATCCCTCTCAATGATGTGTCACTGTGCCAGGGGCAGGGTTTTGGGTGAGACAACATCTGTGCCTCTCCTATTCATCTCAATGTAGCTCTTTCATGCTTCATTGTGGAGCAGCTACTCAGTTTTCAGGTCTTTTTAAGAAGGAATTGCTTCATATTTAGCTGTAGATTTGGTGTCTCTGTGGGGATAAGTTAGTTCAGGATATTCCCATGCTACTATCTTGAACTGCTTCTTCCTGTGAATTCTACCTATCATCTATCATCTATCTATCTATCTATCTATCTATCGAAAGAGAGAAAGAGTAAGGCAGGGGCAGAGGGAGAGGGAGAGAGAATCCCAAGCAGATTCCATGCAGACCCAACATGGGGCTCAATCCTACGACCCTGGGATCATGACCTGAGCCAAAATCAAGAGTTGGACACTCAACTGACTGGACCACCCCAGGTGCCCCAGCCTGTTACTTATTAATTCACTAGGTTTGTTGCATTAATCAACATTCATTCATATCATCTATGTGATTTTAAAAACCTCAAACCAAAAATTTATTTTAAGGTATTTTTAGGAAGTTCTATGTGGCAGCTGGTAAAACCAAACACACACCTGTCCTGGAATAATGTGCCCACAACAAGGTCTCAAAGAATCCAACAGTTAATTTCCAACAGACTTGAGTTCACAATCAAAACTTACAGAACCCATGAAGAAACTAAATAAGAATTTTTATTCTGAGCAAGAGCCAGTAGAAACAACAGAAAGCAGAAACAAACCTGCAAAGATCACAGATAATACATTTTCAGATGTATGTTACAAAGATGTTTTTATTATATCAAGGGGGGAAAAAAGGATGATTGATACTGCATGTATGTTAGCTAACTTGAATTTTAATAAAAATTTAAGAAGAAAAAAAGGATGATTTAAAATGTAAGTATGAAACAGGAAACTCTAAACATGAATAGCATAGAACCTCTGGAAATTTTTTAAAATATTAAAATTGAAAACCTGTATTAGTTCTTTATTGCTGCTAGAACAGATTACCACAAAATAAGAAGCTTAAAACAACATAAATTTATTATCTTACCGTTCTTTAGTTAATAAACCTGACATAGTACTCATTGGGCTAAAATCAAATTGTAAGCATGGCTGAGTTCCTTTCTGTAGGCTGCTGGGGAAGATCCATTTCCTTGTTCATTTGAGTTGCTGGAAGAATTCACTTTCTTACTGAGGTCCCCAATTCTTTGCTAGCTGTCAGGTGAGGGCCCTTCCTAGCTTCTCGAGGCCATCTGTATCCTTTGGCTCATGGCCCCCTTCCTATATCTTCAAAGATCACAAAGGCAGGTCAAGTTCCTTTCTTGCTTTGTATCTTTCCTCCTGCTTCTATTCCATCTCTCTGACCCACTCTTCCTCCTCCATCTCCCACTTCTAAGGTTCATTTGATTAAATTGGACCTTTGATATTCTACAATAACATCCCCATCTCAAGGTCCTTACCCTTAAGAAAATCTGTAAAATCCTTTGTGCCACATAAGGTAACATATATACAGGTTCTGGGGATTGGGATGTGGATATCTTTGGGGGTCATTATTCTGCCCACCATAACAGTTAACAATGAGTCAAATACCAGATAGATTCAGCCAAATAAATTAGGAAACCGGAAAATAGATCTGCAGACATTATCCAGAATGCCACAGAGGGGAAAACAAATAGGAAATGTGAAAGAGAAGTTAAGAGATATATAGGATAGAGTGATACGTTCTAACATACATCTCAGGCAAGCTTCAGAAAGATAGAAGAGAGAGAATAAAAAAGATAATAAGGGGTAGAATAATGACTGGGAATTGATGAAAGACTTGAATCCTCAAGTTCAGGAAATTCAATGCCTCCTAGGTAGGATAAACAAATAAATAAATAGAAATCATATGTAGACATACCACAGTGAAATTGTAAAACACTCAAAACAAAGTGAATATCTTAAAACCAACGAGAGAGAGAAAAGATTATCTAGAAAGAAATGACAATTAGACTGATGGCCAATCCTCAACAACAGCAATGGAAGCCAGAAGAAAATGGCAGAGTGTGCTGCATATGTTAGGATAAAATAACTATTAAACAAGAATTGTATACCAAGCAAAATTATCTTTCAAGAATAGGGGCGCCTGGGTGGCTTAGTCGGTGAAGCGTCCGACTTCAGCTCAGGTCATGATCTTGCAGTTTGTGAATTCAAGCCCTGTGTCAGGCTCTGTGCTGACAGCTCAGAGCCTGGAGTCTGCTTCAGATTCTTTTCCCTCTCTCTCTGTCCCTCCCCTGCTCATGCTCTGTCTCTCTTTCAACAATAAATAAACACTAAAAAAAAAAAAAAAAAAGAATGAACACAACACAAAAAATTTAAACAGACGTTTCACAAAAAAAAGCTATATTAAGGCCAATAAACACATGAAAAGATGCTCATTATTTACATAAAAAATGCAAATTAAAACCACAATGAGATAGGACTTCAGACTTACAAGAATGATTATAATAAAAAAAGAGACAATAACAAGTGTTGGCAAGAATCAGAGAAACTTGAACCCTCATACATTGTTGGAGGGTATCGTAAAATGGTGCAGCCACGTTGGAAAACAATTTAGTAGTTTCTAAAAATGTTAAGAATAGGTTACACATATTATCCAATAATTGTATTTCCAATTATCTATTCAAGAGAAATGAAAACACATATCTACACAAAGACTTGTACAGGAATGTTCATGGCAGCAAAAAGTGGAAATTACCCAAATGTTCATCAGCTTTTAAATAGATAAACAAAATGTGGTATGTTCATATATTGGAATACTGTTTGACAATAAAAGCAATGAAGTACTGATCCATGCTACAACACGGGTGAGCTTCAGAAACATTATACTAAGTGAAAGAATGCATCCACCAAAGACCACATAGTATATGATTCCAGTTACAGGAAATGTCCAGAAAGGCAAATCTATAGAGACACAAAGTAAATAAGTGGTTGCCTAAGGCTGAGTGGGGGTGGTAGTGAGACCTGATTACAAATGGACATGAGGATTCTTTTCAGGGGTGATGGTAATATTCTAAAATTAGGTGGTGGGTGATAGTCACAGAAGTTTGTAAACTTAATAAAAATAATTGAATTGACCACTGAAAATGAATCAATTTATGATAGGCAAGTTGTAAGCCAATAAGGTGCTCTTTTGTTTGTTTGTTTTTACAAAGGAGGGCAAAATAAGACATTGAAGGAAATTCTAAAGGATACACTTCAGAAAAGATAATTATTCTGGTGGAAGGTTTGTGGTAGCAAAGATTGGGTGAATGCATGGGCAAATGTAAACATCATTATGGCATAAAACAGTAATTATATTTTTAATTGTGGGTTTATAAAAAAAAAAAGATAAAATTAAAATACTGGGGTGCCAGGGGGTGAGTAACTATAGTTAAAATTACCTAAGAGATTTTTATTGAGAGGAGGGTAAAGATACTAATTAAAAATTTTTTTGATGTTTATTTATTTTTGAGAGAGAGAGAGAGAGAGAGAGAGAGAGAGAGGGAGAGAGAGAAACACAGTACAAGCAGGGGAGGGGTAGAGAGAAGGGGAGACACAGAATCTGACCAAAGCAGGTTCCGGGCTCTGAGCTGTCAGCACAGAGCCTGACACGAGGCTTGAATCCATAAACGTTGAGATCATGACCTGAACCGAAGTCGGATGCTTAACTGATTAAACCACCCAGGTGCCCCAAGATACTAATTTTACACTTAATTAATATTGGATGTTAAAATTTCTAGAGTGACCAGTAAAAAAATAGAAATAGTACATAAATTCCAAACTAGCACAGGGATAAAAGTAGAATGAAAAAAAATCATATTCAGCAAGAAGTCAAAGACAAGGAAGATGGAGCAAAATATAGAAATGCTGGTGCAAAATAAGCAACATTTTATATTTTATACACATGTTATAAATACTCATGTATTTAACACTTAATCAGTTTTTTTTTTAAATAACAAGTGTACAAAGATGTATGTACAAGGCTGTTTGTAATGGTATCTGTAATAATAAATCCTGGTAAAGCCCTCTAAAAATCTATACAGTCAGTAAAAATGTGATGTAGCTCTCTATTAATTGGTAAGTTGAGGTTATTGAATTGAGATTACGGAATGAAATAGCATGGTACATTCTGTTTTATGAAACATTCTGTTTTATACTCCACTGTATACATATGCCTCATCAATCAATAGTCACTTAGGTTGGTTCTATATCTTGGCTATTGTAAATAATGCTGCAATTAAAATTATTACTCAGCCATAAAAAAGAGTGAGATCTTGCCATCTGTGATAACATGGATGGACCTACAGGGTATTATGATAAGTGAAAGAAATCAGATGGAGAAAGACAAATACCATATTTCCCTTACATGTGGAATCTAAAAACACAAAACAAAACAAAACAGCAGAAACTGACGCATGAAAAAAGACAACAGACTGGTGGTTGCCAGAGCAGAGGGGGTTGGGAGGATGGGCAAATTGGGTAAAGGGGAGTGGAAGGTACAGGTTTCCAGTTATGGAATG
The DNA here is from genome assembly GCF_023721935.1 of Panthera uncia. NCBI lineage: Eukaryota > Metazoa > Chordata > Mammalia > Carnivora > Felidae > Panthera > Panthera uncia. The sequence continues at coordinate 3,757,154 of NW_026057580.1, forward strand.
AATAAGTCGCGAGGATGAAAGGTATAGCATGTGAATATAGTCAATAGGATTGTAATAGCGTTGTATGGTGACAAATTGTAGCTACACTTGTGGTGAGCAAGGCATAATGCATAGAGTTGTCAGATCACTATGTTGTTGTAAACCTGAAACTAATATAACATTGTGTGTCAACTATACTTCGATAAAAAAAATAGCATGTTACAAAAACCTAATATTCTGTTAACATTGTGCATGTAAGCATGGAAAAGATCTGGAAGGGTATTTTTATAGTGGGATTTTTGTATGAGCTTGTGCTGTGATTATTACTTTCTGCTTTCTACAATGTTTGTTTTTCTCAGTAAGAAAGTATGATTTTTTATAATAAAGAGTATTAAGACCATTTTCATTTTGAAAATGAGAAAAAATAAGCCCCCAGATGCAAAGCCCACCAAGGACTCAACAGAGATGAATCAGTGACAAATGTCTGAGGTTCATTGAAACGCATCTTACAAATCCCTAGTAATCTTTGTGCCCCACCAGAAAGGCCCCCTTCTACCTTTCCTCACAGCATTTGGAAAGAAAGAATTACACCTTTCTCTTTTTCATCTCTAGCATGAATTGTGCAAATTTACTCACTAAGGAGCTACTGCTAAAATTACCCAGGCTTCTTTGCTTATGAAAAAGCCACATCTTGTGTCAACAGAGGAAATTCTATTCAGCTAGCCTTTAATTCAATTAGGAAATCAGCTGAAGAGTGAAAGAGAGGCTGTGTCTTTAGAATTTTCTTTTTTTAAAGTTTTTAAAAATATTTATTTATTTTTGAGAGAGAGAGAGAGAGAGAGAGAGAGAGAGTGAGAGCGGGGGGAGGGGCAGAGAGAGAGGGAGACAAAATCTGAAGCAGGATCCAGGCTCTGAACTGTCAGCACAGAGCCCAATGAGAGGCTCGATCTCATGGACCATGAAATCATGACCTGAGCCAAAGTTGGATGCTCAACTGACTGAGCCACCCAGACTCTGCAAGAATTTTCATTTGATTAGCAGGTAGAATAATGCATCTGGCCCCAAATGTACATATCCAAACAACTGCATCCTTTCCAAAAGTTGTGGCTAAGGTAAATAAATCTGCCACTATGCTCTATGAGCTGGACTTACAGTCAGCTACAGTGATTATGAGGGTTCTTTGTCAAACCCAGTGAATGCTTGTAACCCAACCAGAGTTGGTGTATTAACTTCATATTACCTTTAAACATATGAGTTTCACAATAAGGGCCAATAAGGTAAAAGCTGATGTTGAATAAAATTAAATGAAAATTGATTTTGTATAATTTTACACAGAATTTAAAATTCATTTTTGATTATTTTTTGATGAGCAGCCTCTACTCAGCTGTTGGGAGTTTTAGAATATCCTCCCAAAGACATTCATTTAAAAAGTTGAAAGATGACCAAATCAGGCACACACAAAATTGAACATGTATATTGGTAATTAAAAATTCTAGTAAAATGGGACAAAAAGCACTTGCAACTCATCCCTGAATTTTGAAGTATGGTGCTACCCCAGTTTTTAAAAGTCATATAAAGTATAAGATACAAGTAACTCCTAAGGGGAAAACCTATGAAAATAGCTAATGTGACAACAAAATGGAGTCATCAAAAGTCAAGGATCCACATATTATTATACACAGTTCTCAGAAATGTAAACTTCTATGTGATTTATATTCTAGCATTAGATCTTATTCTAGCATTAGATACAGTAAAGACAGACAATGTTGGCAGACTGCTGTGTTAGAGAAGATGTAGGTATCACTGTCACTGTCTCACTGAGGGCTGTGAAACTCCAAGCAAGTCTGGATAACATGAAACCTCTGGCTTTATCATAATCTCCACATATCCATATTTCTGCTGACTCCCAGGACTCCCTGTTAGTTAAATCAAACAGTTCCAAAACCCACCTCATTGTTCCCATTCTCCCTTCGCCCCAGTCTGTCCCATCTCCTTTTAACAATATCAATGTCTTCACCCAGCTGCTGATCAACAGACTTCAGAGATAGTCTCCACCTGATGCCACTCTCCAGCTCTTCTTGGTTTCCAAGGCCTATTTCCACATCACTTCTAGCATCCATCTAGAAATTTCCAGCATCTTCATGGTGCCCCACATCTTGGAAAAACAGTCTCTGCATGTGCATCAGCCTCACGGTTAGGCTGCTCCTTTCTTGAATCCCCTCTCCACCACGCTCCAGACTCGGGTGGACTTGGTCCCGCACACATAGCACACGCACACACTTTACACCGTCATACCCCTCCTTGGACTGCTCCTCCATGTATGTGCCCTAAGCTATGCATTTTATTTTCACTATGCTCAATCATTTTATTTTTTTAATTTTTTAAAAATTATATATATTTAAGGTGTACAATTTGATGACTCGATATCTGTATACGCCCTTTACTGCTCATTATCTTCCTCTTTCCTTGCGCTGTCTTTCTTGTCCCCAGGGCTACAGTCCTTTCCTCCCTAATCCTACCCTCCCCTGAGAACTCCTGCACATTCATTGAGTCACAGCTCAGAGGAGGCCTCTCTCGATAGCTTAACTTTAATACCTAAGCTGCAATTTACTGCTCCTTCGCCTTTGTTCTCATAGCATTGTGTGTGTGTGTGTGTGTGTGTGTGTGTGTGTATGTTATATATAATACTGATTTTAGAGTCTGTCATGTTGTATTACATAACCATTTGCCACTCATTTATTTTCCTTAATACATGATGACCTCCAAGGGCAAGGACTGCATTTTACTAATCTCTGTATCCTGAGTTGGCTACCAAGTAAGTTCTCAATAAATATTTGTTTGTTGAATTCAGGCCAATTGGCTTGACTTTTATTAAACCTCAAATGTAAAGGAGAGCAATTCTCCAATATTTAAAGGGCATGAAAATTTAATTATTTGTTTCTTCTTATGGTAAAAGCATAGTAAATTATCATTATCACTTCCTGGCACGTTACCTACTATCATTACCTACTTCCTGGCACGTTTCCACATACAAAGGGAAACATATATGAGTCATACGCTCTCAAAACACAGGAGAATCAGAAAGACATCATTTGAGGGTAAAGGACAACTGTTTTCAGTATGATATTTAAGCACAGATCTTTAAAGGTTGAGGAGAATAAAACCACAGTAAATTTCCATTCACACAACAAAAATCAGAGTTCATTCTTTGTGCCTGTTCTAACTCCAAACAAAAGAAGGGAAAGACCTCCTATCTGTGATTCTCAGGAGCTCTTGGCTCACCTCCAGTCTGTTGCCTCTTTGGAAATACACTCTGCACCAGAGGCTGAGTGCCAACAGTGGACACCACTGCAGACATGACCATCATGCTCTTGGCCGGCACTGGCCATGTTCACCAGTGCTCCAGGGAGGGGCCAATGGATATGTTACTGCGGCTAGATCTCGCCTAAGAAGTCATTTTCTCGGTGGGTGATTTTATTTTTTTTTTATGAGGTGATATGAAAATAGTCCTCAGGACATGGATGTGGGTATGAAGTCCTGAAAAGCTGACCCATTTTGCAGAAGAGCTAGACAAGATCTCCAGATCACCTCCCCACCACATATTTTATGAGGCACAGGATGCCAGGGCTGTACAACTCACATTTCTCTATCCACAATGTGATTTTATGCTTGCTGAGTGAGGAAAGGCAGAAGCCTAGTTAGCTAGCTATTATGGAGAACTGTGAATATCTCTATATGCCTCAAAAGCCTTTCAGGCTTTCAGGAAAACAGTCCCTATAAATGTTCTGAGAAGAACGAGAACTATAATACTCCAAGAGCTTTGGTTCCAAGTTACTTCTAGAAGAAAATTTCTCTTTGGAGCTAAGTATGGGAAGAAGCTCATATTGGTCTTGTAGCTTGGTGGTTTGGGGCAATTGTCTAGGTCACCTCTGTTGGGTGGCAGTCAGGGTCTTGGCTAATAAAAATGCAAAACAAATGCAAAACAGAACTGTCTATAAATAAGCAACCATCTAATGAGATGTTAGTGCACTATCACATCCAAATCAGCCTACGTTCATATACATCTTTGCATATGAGATAACAATAAACATACATTTTTAATAAAAATCTGAAACTCAAATTTCAGCTAATGCTAAAAGGAATACAATTAAATTCATCCTGCATACAAATGAATATAAAAGTTGTAATAAGACATCTGATAAATTTCAGAAGGTAGAAAAATATGCATAATCGTTAATGAGAAAAAGAGCGAAAATAAATAACAGTTTCTGACATTGAGATAGTTGAATTTGCAGAGTCCTTGGTAGCTTATAAATCTAGATAATAAAATGTGAATAAACTATGCATTTTTATGGTTTCTGTCGCCAAGGTATCTAAGCTCTTGGGAAAGATTTTACTTATTTTAAAGCATTTATTCAGCTGTATTTCCCACCCACCCTCCTCAGGGATCCTGCATTCTTAAGGAAGAGAAAGAATCATTATCTCTTTTTGCAAATTTCTCTCTTCTCTCAAATTTGTGGATGCTAACTTCAGAGTGCAGATTCTATAAGCAGGGACATAGAGTTCCCCACCATGGCCCAATGACAGCCCATGAGCTCATCTGAAAGAGTACTATTGAACAGGGTGCACAATCAGATAAACTGATCAGGATTCTTCTAGCTGGGGACATTCACACAGATTTCTCACTGTATCTTAGAGAGTCCACCCCCCTCTTGTACCTTCGAGTATTATTTCTGTACAAATACCTTGAAACTTCTCACCTGGGCTCCAATCCACGTTTCTTCCCCACTCTGACATCCCTTGGTCTTTCCTAATTCAACACACCCAAACAGGACTCTGCAATGTCCCCTCGAATGCACTCTTGTTTCAAACTCCACCACCATCCCAGCCACCAGACCAGAAATGTCAGGGGAGGCTTCAATTCCTTCTTTCATTTCACGCAGAACTTGGGAGAGTCACTTCTTGCTGGAATGGGAAGGGTGGCCTTAGGAGGAGACCAGGGGTAGGTTTTAGCTGAGAAGCTTCATTTGCTATTGCTTACTGCCTCCTGGTGGCTGGTGAGGGAACAGCGAGGGGTTGGAGTGCAGCTCTCCAGGAAGGTCCGCTCAAATGTCTACAACCCCAGACACCACATATTTCAGAGCCCAGAGGAAAGAAGAATCAAACCTAGGGCAAAGCTCATCCAGAGACTAAGAAAATGACCAAGCGCAGAGCTACTACCTGAGCAGGAACCAAAAATGGACCACAGTCCCTGGGAGGAGGAGTAGAGGTGTGAGTGGGGAAGACCCTAGGGCGGACCAGGTGGGAAGTTAAGAATGAAGAGAGATCAGGGGAGGAGGGCCACAGGTCTTACAGGCCAACTAGTTGTCTAGGAGATTTAAGGCAGAGGCCCAGCAGTTTCTACTTGACCTCACTCAGTGTGATGAGAGACTGCAAGATCCTGACACTCGATTTTGGGAAAAGATAGCTGAGGCATCTATAGCATGCCTGCCAGTGATGGCATATAGGCCTTTGGACAGAGTGGTAAAGAGAGCTGCCAAAAGACACAGAAGGCTCGCTGTGCTCTCTACCCCTCAGATAGCAACGAATGGATGAAAACGACACACGATTCTCTCTACTCACTAAATCGCACCAGTCTCCATCGGGACGTGTCCTGCAGCTTTGCTCTACCCTCTCCATCCTCTCATCATCCCTCATCTCAGCCTGCGTCAATCCACATCCAGATTTATCCACAGGGTCTCCAAGACAGTCTCAGTCTAAGTAGCCTCCAAATATAGGGAAACGTATTCCATTTCACTCAAAATAAGAGAATACAAATTAAAACTATGCCGAGATACCATTTCTCACTTGTCATATTGGTGAAAATTCAGAAGCTTCACCCATACTCTGTTGATGAGGTTGTGAAGAAAGGGCCTCGTCATGTTGTTGGTGAGAGTGAATAGCCCTATGGAAGGGGGTTGGCAATATTTACTAAGCCCTGATATAGCAACTCTACCTGTACCAAATTACCCTAAAAATACATCTCCAACCACACGAGAAACCAGAACCATGAGATCATTAATTGAGGAATTATTTGGGGTAGCAAAATATTGGAAGCAACCTAAATGCACACCCATAGGAGAATGGATGAATAAACTATGATGCATGTTAACAATGGAGGAGCATGCAGGTGTAAAAAAAAAAATAGTGAGGAAGACATGGGAACATAGAATGGAGTGATTACAAGATACATTTTTAATTGGAGAAGACAAGACACAAAATTATATATATATATATAATATATATATATATATATTATATATATATATATAGTATGACAACTTCATTTAAGAAAAAAGGTAATAAGAACATATGTGTATCTATGTATGAGAAAAAAGAAACAGGGACGATAACCCAGAAACGAATGCATTTGCTTGCCCATAGAGGAAAGGGGAAATGGGTTGGAAAGGTGTGAGAATACCTTATTATGTAGTTGTGACTTTCAAGCCATGCCTGTGTCTCACATATTTAAAATAATCAACAAGGAGGGACAAAAACTCAGTGTAATATGAACAGAAACAAATGAATGTACCTATCTACCTAACTGATAGCGTAACCACACAGAAAAAAACAATCTGAGTGAGTTTTGAATATAGTACTCTGACAACCTCAGCTGGATGTATTCTAGGGACAAAAAGAACTGCAAAGAAATCTTGACCTCCACTTAATACATTTGTTGTTGGTACTGGTATTGGTGGAGTGATTCGGAGCAAATGAGTAAATATATTGAACTTCCTGGGAACCAGAGTTCTTCCCATGGGAGAAAGGAGATAACAATACCGAAATGAGGGAAGACAAGGAAGAGACATGAGGTGAACATTTGGAATTGGAGTTATTAGTATTAGCTCATGATGTTTTTAAAAGTGCTTATTTCTTAGCTCTGTCCATTGAGAGGGGTTACAAGTGCGCGCACACACACACACACACACACACGCACAGAAATAGATGTGGTCACATACAGATGTAACTGTAGATATATAAATATACAAAAATATACATACAGAAAGAGAAAATGCAAATGGTACAAAATGTTAACGATTGGTGACTCTGGGTGAAGGGTCTGTAGTGTTGACTGTACTTGCAACTTTTCTGCGGGTTTGTAATAGTTCAAAATAAAAAGTCAAGGGAAAAAAATCTCTACCATCGCCTCCCATCTGGATTACATTTTAGTTGCACTTCTCTGGACCTTTTCTTCTTCTTCTTCTTCTTCTTCTTCTTCTTCTTCTTCTTCTAACATTTATTTATTTTTGAGAGACAGAGAAAGAGCATAAGCAGGGGAGGAGCAGAGAGAGAGGAAGACACAAAATTTGAAGCAGGCTCCAGGCTCCGCGCTGTCAGCACAGAGCCCAATGCGGGGCTCGAACCCACAAACTGTGAAAGCATGACCTGTGCCAAAGTCGGATGCTTAACCGACTGAGCCACCCAGGTGCTCCTGGACCTTCTCTAGTTCTCGTTTATCTTTCTTGAGAGCTGACGGCCCAAACTGCCACAGTCATATGGGTAAGTCAGGATGAGATGATTTCAACCCTGCTTTAATATATATTTCTTGGCAGAATCCTACACAGCGCCCAACAGGATCCGATTCTCTAGGTACCAGCTTTAAATGACTCCTTGGACTCTTGCCAAGGATGAAATCAAAGTTCAGAGTCCTCATACGTGAGCTGCTTCAATTACTAATTGACAAGTGCCATTTTTCTGCCCATTCACATGAACTCATGAGCTCTTTCTAAAGACCATTCCCGTTCATCAGATTCTTCACAACCCAGAGAAATTTAGTATTGCCGGCACATTGAACAAATATTTCCTGAGCATCAGGCACTGTTTAGCACTAGAGATATGCAGTAAAAATAGACAAAAGTTTCAGACATGATGGTGCTTATGTTTAATGATGGCAGGTAGATGATAGCAAGTATAAATAAGTAAATATGGAGTATGTCCGTTGGTGATACAATCTAAAGAAAAAAGTAGCAAGGAGGATAGAGTCTGGGGTGAGGGCTGGGGAGTGATCTGCAAATTTTAAATAGGGCAGCCAGGGAAGACATCATTGGAAAGGTGACATTTAAGAAAAGGCCGGAAGAGGTGAAAAGGTGAGCCATGATATCCAGGGGGAAGGACGTTTCGGGAAGTACAAGCATCCCGTGGTGGCGGGGCAGGGGAAGGCATCTGGCCTGAGTACCAGGAAGCTAGCAGGAGCTAAAGCTGAGCAGTGAGTGAGGGAAAGGGCAGAGGAGGCCAACCTCCTGAGGGCAGGTGGTCTTACTGGGGCTTTCAGGTCACCTGTAGGTCACTGTCTGCCTTTGACCTTGACATGGAGTGAGACAGGAGCTTTAGGAGGGTTCTGAACAGAGGAGTGACGTAGTCTGCCTCAGATTTTTAAAGTTTCAGCCAAAGTAAAACTATTTCTCCGTGTTCCTTCTTTCAGATCATGTTTCAGTTGATTCCAAATGGATCCCCAAGGAATCCTTTTTACTTCTTCACCTCTTTTCTGTCTCCGGCTAACTTATGACAGCCTCTTCAAATAACAGCTAGGGCCATCACCAAAGAGGCATCATGGTTCCATCACAGGGTCTGAAGAGTGTTAGCCATTCACGGCTCTTCTGGCTCATGCCCACATCTTTGAAGGTGAAAAATAGCATGGGAGAGATGGGAGGATCTGGAGAGGTTAGAATTTGTATGGGTGACGAAAGCCAGGAAGCCAAGCCTCATGCAAGGGACAAAGTGTATATTCAGGGGCAGAGAGACAACGCAGCAGAGGGAGGTTGGGACTCCAGGGATGCTGGGCAAGGGCAGGGAACCGGAAGGTGGGAAATGCCTGTGCCCCTTTGCAGAGTTGTTACAGTTGCAGCAGCAGGTGAGTGACTAGGAGAGAGGCACACCCCACTCCTTCTCGATCGGTCATCCCAGCTTAAAATCTGCCAGAGGAGTCTCGCTTTCTCCCATTCCTTGAAACCACTCTCCTAGACACAAACTTTATGGTTCTTCATCGATGGGCCGGAGGCAATGACCATCTGGAGGAGAATCCCAGCTGGGGCTTCTTGGCGCCCTCTCTGTGGAACTGGATAGCCTTGTTTTCAGGCTCCTTCAGCCAAAAGATGGGTCCGAGAAGGGGCTTGGGATTTGGGTGAATTTCTTGTGTCTTCACTCATCATCTCTTACCTCAGCAACCAGAGCAGGGACCTCATGTTGAGCTGAGACCCATAGCCTCTCCTCCCAGCTCTGTATCCATGCTCTGTGCTCTATGCCCATCATGGGCATTAGTGACAGAGGAGGCAGGTGAGGAAATAAGGAGACAGGGGCCACAAAAGAGAGGATCAAGCAGAAACACAATTCCTCCTCCTCCTCTCTCTATCCCCCTGGTCTTTTTAGACTCTGTTTATGATCATTATTTTTTTTTATTTTATTTTTTTAAACTTACATTCAAATTAGTTAGCATACAGTGCAACACTGATTTTAGGAGTAGATTCCTTAGTGCCCCTTACCCATTTAGCCCATTCCCCCTCCCACAGCCCCTCCAGGAACCCTCAGTTTGTTCTCCATATTTATGAGTATGACCATTATTTTTAATGGATTTTTTTTGGGGGGGGGGGTTAGAGGCAAGGAGCTGGGAGACCATTGTCCTATCAGTGGAAGGCATCGATGCCAATAACACCAACTGGTTTTATGACATGGCAGAGGAGAAATAATCAATGCATAAATTAGAGCTTTAGCATTGTCATAAACTCCGGAGCATCAGGATTTACTGAGGGAAAAGGAGGCCAAGATATGACAAAGGTGTAATTGGAGGACAGGAAGTGACAATATTTTTCACAGCAAAATAAAAAGAAGTGAAAGGAGAGGAATTAAGAGAGGAAATGAAATGCACAGTCTCTGCCAGGCTGAGTTACAAATGATTCCTTAAAATATAAAAAATGCCAGGAACTTACGTGATGTCGGCATTAGGGTGCAGCCCAAAGACTTCAGGGTTATCTAGGGATGGCAATGACTGGATGTACTCAAAATACTGATCCAGGGTTTTGCACAAGGGGATTTTATACCCGGTATAAAACTGGAACGATGGTTCAAACATCTTCTCACTGAACCAGACCTATATGGGGGAGAAAATGGAAGAAATAAAAGTGATGAACATCTCAGTGAGAACTGCCACTATAAGGAAGGAAGGTCACCTTATTTCCATTTTAGTATATTTTTATATTGGGTTTGAAAATACCTTAAGAAAGAAAACCACTGACAGAAATAATTAGCACAAGTATGAAGAAAAGAGAGAGGCCACACGGCACAAAAACAGTGAAGTCCTAGCCTCTCTTGGACACCAAAGAAGGTACTTGCTAACAGTGAAGAGGAGAGAGCCGGGCTTGCAAGCCTGCTCTCTGCTCCAGTAAACTCACGACCCTCAATCCCACTTTTGAAGACTAATGGGAACACACTGCAGAGGAGATAAAGCAATAACCACAAACACCAGAGAGTATCTGGGCATTTCCACCGCCTCCCTTTGCCCCCAAACAGGGCTCGCGCCAGGGCTGGGGTGGGCGGGGGGAGGCTGTGCTGTGCTCAGGGTGGTTCACAGCAGCCCTGCGCACCACACAAGGCCAGGAAATTTTCTTAACAATTGTCTCCCCTCCTGCCCTGAGCTGGAGAGCTCCCTCTGTTAATTAAGTTATGTCCCTGGCCACAAGAAGCAAATGTATCCAACCGTCTTATTGTTCGCCTTAAGACATCCTTTTTCTCATTCCATATGAATTGATTATCTGTAATGTAAAAGCGAGAGAACAAATATATACTTGGTGTGAATAGGCTTATTCTGAAGAGGGGAAAAAAATAATGTTGAATGCCTAGGAGCCAGATTTGAGGCAATGACTTCAGTGTCTAACAGAGCAATTTTCTCAGCAGGAAGGGAAATAATGGGAAGGCAGGAGGAACAGAAGTGCAGGCAGGATGCCTGAATCACTGGGAGGATTCAATGCAAAAAAGAGATGGGGACTGTGCTTTGCTTCAGTCAGTTATACTTTCTCTAGTCCCTTCCTTCCATATCCTTTTTCCAGCTCTTTTTAGGTCCAGTGCTTACTCTGAAATGACCTATGAACTGATTCTCTCTTCTGTCTCCTCCCCTCCCCACCCCACCCCGCTCTCCATTTCCATCCTAGTCAACTCCTGCACACAAGGCACAGAGCTTAGGACTGGAACAGAATGAGAAGGTGAGTCACACATGGTTCTTTCCTTCCAGGAGCTTGTGACCCAATGAAGGAATAGGTCAATTACATAATAAACCACAATGCAAAGTGCAATAAGAGGAGAGCCAAAGGAAACAAAAATAAGCAAAGCACTAAGGAAGCTTAAAGCAGGAAGAAAGAATAGACAGCTGGATGTCAGGTAAGCTTTATCTTGGAGGTGATTTTGGAGAGAAACCTTAAAGGACAGGATTTGATAGGGGATCTAGTGACTAGGGAGATGACACCAGCAAAGGCACAGAATAATTGATACAAAAGTGTGAGGTGGGTTGAGGGATGAAATCTAGGGTAAATATGTCCAGGTGATGTCTGGGTGATGATTGGTGTTAATTTAAGAAATGAGGAGCAGTTGAAAGCTATTAAAGAGAACAGTGCTATGATCATGGTCATTAATTAGAAAGATTATGTTCGGGGGCGCCTGGGTGGCTCAGTCGGTTAAGCATCTGGCTTCAGCTCAGGTCATGATCTCACAGTTCGTGAGTTTGAGCCCCGCGTCGGGCTCTGTGCTGACAGCCTGGAGCCTGCTTCGGATTCTGTGTCTCCTTCTCTCACTGCACCACTGCTCACACTCTGTGTGTGTCTCTCTCTCCCTTTCAAAACTAAATATTAAAACATTTTTAAAAATGAAAGATTATGTTTTTAGTGATGTGGATGGTTAGGGAGGATGATGGCCACAGAGTCATCAGCACACAGACAACAGTGACCACACTGAGTTCTCTAGTACCAGCTGACATATATCGATAAAAGCAAAACAGAGTTTCTTCCTGTTTTTCTATCACTTTATTAGTAAACAAACACACAAACATCTGAGTTTCACCAAATTTGGAGGATATTTGGGGGGACAGTCAAAGTAAGGAATAAGAAGTCAACATGGAATTACTCTGGGAGACTCTAGAAGGTACCTCGCAAAGAAAAGCACTCGTCTTCTAAGGACAATAAATAAAGTTCTACAATTGTTGGTTTTAGGGGAGACACACTGTAAGGTGTTGAGAACAGAGAAAACAAACAAGGGTTCAAAGATAAGCCCCAAATTGTAAGTCATAGGGTGAGAGGATCCAATTTGAAGGCACTGATACACAATTAAACTGAGTCTCACTGTGGATAGCATGGTCAGGGCAAAGGTTAGGCCAGCAGGTTAGAAGGTACGACTGAAGCCGCGACTAGGATAAGGGAAGGCAGCATGTGGACTCCGTGGTGCTTTCTGTAGCCTTCTTCAGTAGAGTTTCATGGTAACCTCGTGTCCTTATAGTGAGAGACCCAAACTCTCCTCTCTGGTTACAGAGGACCCATCTGGAACAGGTCAGAGCTAGGCACAGGAATGAGTGAGGGAAGGAATGGATGACACAGGAAGCTGAAAGGGGTGCAGGACCAAGTACAGATTCAGAGGCAGTAAGGGTCAGGGCATCTCAATGGTCAGAGACTTGGAGCCACTGAAGGTGGAGCAACTCTAAGGAAAGTTAGGAAAGAGACTGAGAGAAAGAAATGGGGGCTGGAGGGTGAGGGAAGGTGGGGAAGCTGCCCGGGGGCAAAAGAATGGAAAAATGGAAGGATGAACTTTTCATTTAGGGCAGTTGTTAATCCCCAGATGGGGCCCAGGCCCAGAGGTTGGAGACTTGTAGGCTTCTGAGAGGCGGTTGGAGTCTGCTACTCTTCTGTTATCCTGAGTGTGGGGGTTCAGAGAAGAAGTAGAAGAGGTGGAAGACAGGTTTGGGTCAGAGAGCAGAACTGCCCACCTTGAGGTCTGGAAGGTGTAGCAGTTTGAGCCACAGGTGCTCTTCCTCTCCCTCCCTTTGCTCCCAAGCAGGTTTCAGCTGCTTCAGAGAACTCCCTCTGGTTCTGATGTGGAGGGCAAAGAGGTCTCTGAGAAATCCCTTTCACTTTGCCAGCAAACTGGCGTTCCTCCCACCTTTAAGTAACGTAGTTTCAATAAAACAAAGACAAACCAACTAAGAGAGTTGGTTAATCAGGACTTTCCTTGAACTCTACCTTTTAGAAAATGCCTAAGCAATTTTTTAAGCTGATATAAAGTGTTGTATAAAAAATCTTTTTTCCTGATTTTCAGGTTGTGCTCTGGGGTCAGTAAAAATTCAATCCAGTCTACGCTGTCTTAGATGATTCTGACCTCCGAGCACATAAAACTTTCAATCTACTGAGATTAAATTATATTTAGCATCATCAACAAATAGGCATTGAGTGTACCCTAGGTGCTAGAGAGAAAGGACACAGAGACTTAGATGATTTGTTCCTTATTTCAATGGACTTACAACCTAGTGGGGTAGGCCAAATACATGTCTTAGGATCACATATTTGCTTTCCCCACTCTCCACGGCAACTACCTCACACCTCTTCCTCTTTCTTCAAATGTCCCAAACTTGCTGTCCCCTCCCCTCAGCTGATGACCTGCATCAATGACCCTTAGCCAATGATGCTTATTTCACTCCGAACATAGACACGGTCAGAAGAAAACAACTCCATTTTCCCCCATCAAACCTTCTGGTCCCTGCACCTGTCCCCCTCTGCTTCCCCTACCAGAAGGAACGGGCTGTACATACTGTGTACTGGTACACATACTGGTAAATCTAAATTAGCACTGGTTGTAGAATTATTATAATGAATAACAGGGGTGGGAATTCCCACCCTGGGAATTCCAAAATTCCACAGCAGTAACAGGGAAGATAGAAGGGCTCAGAGGTAAAGCCTATAAGGTAGGGTTAGGTTTTTAACTTAAGTAACCATGTTTGAAAATGTAAAGACTAAAAATGGAATATTTTAAAACCAGTACAGAAATATAAAAACACACTTTTTTGAAGCAGGAAAGGAGAAAATAAATCCAAAAAAAAAAAAAAGCACGGTTAATGAAAACCACAAAATAAGATGATAGAATAAGTCAAAACATAGCGGCAATCACAACAACAATAAAGTGATAAATTTGCCTGTTAAAGGACAAATACCTTCAGACTGGATGTCAAAAATTCCGGCTATTTTTTGTTTATAAGAGATAAATCTGAAACATAATGCACAGAAATGTTGAAATGAAAAGAATAGAAAAAAAATATATATATATATATACCAGGTATAATATTAAAAGACTGATAAGGGAGTGAAGGGGCAAGGATCAGAGTAGGAAATATATTTGCAGTCACGTAATCAACAAAGAACTTACATCCAGAATATGCAAAAAGCTCCTATAAATAAATATTTTAAAAAGACAGACAACCCAAGAGAAATAGAGGAAGAACGTACAAGCAAGTCACAAAGAAGAAAACCAAAATAGTGCATCAACATGTCATGTGAGGGGGCTCAAGCCCATTAGCATTCAAAGATAAAAAATTAAAACCAAAGTGAGGGGCCCCCCGGGTGGCTCAGTCGGTTAAGCGTCTGGCTGGCTCAGGTCATGATCTCATGGCTCATGGGTTCGAGCTCCGCATCGGGCTCTGTGCTGACAGCTCAGAGCATGGAGCCTGCTTTGGATTCTGGGTCTCCCTCTCTTTCTGCCCCTCCCCCACTCGCACTCTATCTCTCTCTGTCTCTCAAAAGTAAACAAACATTAAAAAATTTTTAAAAATTAAAACCAAAGTGAGATATCAGTATACACCCACCAGAATGGCTAACATTTAAGCCATTTAGCCAGAATGGCTAATGATGCCCAGTGTTGGTGAGGATGTGGTGAAATGGGGTATCTCATTCTTCTGTGGGATGTATTTTTGGAAAACACTTTGGAAACCAGATTGATGTGACCGACTAAGATGGAAAGTACATAAACTCTATAACCTCGCAATTCCGCTCCTAATAGAAAGGCATAATCGTGTGCTCCAAGAACCTTGTGTGAGAATGTCCCCAGAAGCATTATTTGTAATAGCTACAAATGGAAATGATCCTCATTTCCACCAATATAATACAATGGAATCCCAACACAGTAAAGGAAACAAGTAAACTACTGCTACACACAACATGGATGGATCTCAAAATACCATGTTGAGAACAGGAAGCCAGAACACCAAAATGACAACATACTGCATGGTTCCATTTATATGAAGTTCAAAAACAGGCAAAATTGAGCTACATTAATAAGCAGTACTTACTCAGATGGTGAAAGTTTAGTGAGGATGAAATTGTTGTGGGTATCTTGAGTTGTGCGGAAGAAGGGGGCATGTGTGAGTCTTTGGGGGAACTGGAAATGTTCTGTGTCTATTTAAAGAGAGTTATTAAGCTGTATGTTTATATTTTATACATTTTTCTGTACATTGCATATTTTTTAAGTAGTTGCATTTTTCAAAGGTTTATCAAGCAAATACTAAGTACAGGTAAAATCTCTTTCCTTATCTTCCTTGAGCCTTCTCAGTTGACCATTTCTTCTTTCCTGATACTTTAAAGTACTCAGGACCCTGTCCTTAGCTTGTTTTCTGTTGTTTTCTTTCTCTACACTTTCTTCTTAGATGATGCTCTCATCTATTATCTGGACTTCAAAGGCTGTCTTATATGCTGACAAATTCCAACTCTTTTTCTCCAGCCCTGACCTCTCTCTTGAGCTCCAGACCTGTAAATCCAACTGCCATGTTTACCCTTCTTCATTCACTTAATCAACAAATATTTATTGAGGCCCCTAATATGTTCTAGGTTCTGCGCTAGGTGCTGGGAATCTGACAGTGGTGTAATGAGGCAAAGCCTTTGGGGAACTTACAGTCTTGGACAACTTCAATTGGGTGTCTTGTGGACCTCTCAAAAGTTACATGATCATAGCAGAACTCCTAATTTCCAGCCCCAGCCAATAAAACTCATTCCATCTGCAGCCCTTCTCCTCTGTAAATGGTCTTATTCTCTAATCAGTTATTTAGGTCAAAACAAGAGTGGCCCTTGACCCCTCTTCCCTTACCATCAGCATTCTTCTGGTACTATCTGTACCATGCAATGCAATGTATATGCAAAATCTAACCACTTCTCAGAGTCTCCAGTGCTAAACCTCCAATTTTAGGTACTTTTACAATATTCTAACACAAAGTATACTTTCAAAGACATCTTTTTTCTTCCTTTAAACCTCAGATATAGAGGTGAGTTACTATATTCCTTTATTTTTCTTATAAGTCTCGGCCCCCTTTATGTTAGTTTTTCCCCATTCATCCCTGATCTCCACTCCCAGTCTCCTTCCCTCTGAGGGCATCTATTTAAATGTGCTTGATCTATGTCCTTGTGAAATATACATGTATTGCTTTCTAGATCTCATTTTATTTTTTTTAAGCTGTGCACTCAGCACTAAGTTTTTAAGATCTATGCATGATACTATATGGATCATTTCTTCCAAGTGCTGCATTGTGTTCCATGATAGGTGTCTACAATATTTAGCTCATCTATTCCCCCAGGAAAGACTCCCAGGTTGCTTTCAACCTCCTACTACTGCCAACAATACTATGAGCAATATCTTTGTACATGTCCATGGACCTGTTTGCAAATTTCTCTGGGATATATACTCAGGAGTGGGCTTATGGTTCAGAAGGTATCACACACTTGACATGACCAAGTGTCACCAGATTGCACCCTAGAAGGGTGAGCAGTAGTATTCCACTGTGCTCATCCACTACTTCTTAGGATTCTTAGGCGTCTGTAGTGGATGTTGTGATGTACCACCAGTTTCTTCCCTAAGGCCCAGGCACTCAATCCCATGTCCCTCCCCAGAAACTGTCCTGGCAGAAGGCAGCTGCCTCAACCAAGGTCATGCCCTCAGGGAGGGGAGCGCACAAGCAGATCTCCATCTCAGTCTGTTTCCAGAGAAGCCAACCTATGATGGTCACCTTCAACTCCACACACAATATTGCCATAAACATTATTATACATGTCCACTTGTGGACTTTTTCTAGAAATGTCCTGCGATGTGTCTATCTAGGATACTTAATTTCAGTAAGTTTTGCCCAACTGCTTTCCAGGAGGTCTGTACTGATTTTAATCTCCAGCAGCCAGGCTCCTGCCTCCACACATCCTTGCCGACATTTATCATCATCCATCTTTCTCCACATACAGCTTCAAGGAAAACTTGCAGAAATAAATAAGTGTTGAAAGAAAAATCAGATTCCTGGCCAACCTCCAGCTTACCAAAATACTCTCAAAGTTTATGCTTTGTTGTTTTTGTTAAGGGGGGAAAGATCATTGAAACAGAGAATTACCAATATAGATCCTAATACAAAGAATTCAAATAACCATAAAATACTCATATATCTGATTTTTCCCACTTATGTAATATATATTGCTTCTTTAGCATGTAAAAGGTTTTTTTTTTTAATTTTTTTTTCAACATTTTTTATTTATTTTTGGGACAGAGAGAGACAGAGCATGAACGGGGGAGGGGCAGAGAGAGAGGGAGACACAGAATCGGAAACAGGCTCCAGGCTCCGAGCCATCAGCCCAGAGCCTGACGCGGGGCTCGAACTCACGGACCGCGAGATCGTGACCTGGCTGAAGTCGGACGCTTAACCGACTGCGCCACCCAGGCGCCTCTTTAGCATGTAAAAGTTTTAAGAAGAGTTTGAGCCTGATGTGTGTGTATGTATATATACATATACACTATTTATCACTGGTGTGAAAGCTGTAATTGCTAAGGAATAATTTTCTCTAGAAAATGTTTACCAATGTGATGTATGTGGATTTTACCGGGAACAGAGGAAAAAATGAGCACTCTATCACTTTTCAGTTGTCTGTCCTAATGAAAAAGATGACAACACCCAAATTATAGTTAATTCTCCAGTCACTTATTTTGGGGCTTGAAATCTTCATGAGACTCATAGCCAGAGGAAGCAGTCAATCAACTGTCATGTGAAGGAGGGGAGAGACCCTGAAAATGTGCAACTCAGGAGAATAGTCACAGACTATTGACAGCTGATCCTTATTCTACTTTGGACCACAAGGACCACAAGTAGATTGCTGGTTGGTTTGGCTGTGCCTTTGGCTTTGGCTTTGGCTTTGGTTTTGGTTTTGGCTTTGGCTTTGTTAGGTGATTCTTTTCAGCGGCTCTGCTCTATATTTTTTTTTCCCCTTAAGTTTGGCTCAGTGATTATGAACAAACAAACATTCCTGTTTAAAAGGAAAATGCAATGAAATGTGTCTCCATGCTTTTTCTGTAAACTGACTTACTCTAGCAAAGCAATTAAGTAGACGTTTATCAAAGTCATCTGTCACTCTGCCTCCATATTGTACTTCTCCAATCATGTACCGAACCGTACTCCATGAAACACCCTTTATTAAAAATAAAAAGATTGTTAATTGTCAATCCAAACAGATAATTCTAAATATTTCAGGTCTTCCCTGGAGGAAAGGTCTCAAAAAGAAAGCACTAACTAGATTGCATTTAAAATGACTCTATTAGTAACTCTTTTGTTATCACATGACTGAAACTGCCAGGGTTCAGTCACTAAAGAAAAATCTATAATGCTAAATATCAGCGAATTTATTACTCATTGATTATTTAAAATTGGGGTGGGGGAAGACTACTTTTCATTCTGTGGATGTAATCGTCTATAATACTCATTATAGTAATGCCAAGCTGTTAAAAAAAAGTCATGTTTAGTGAAGAAAGGGAAAAAAAAAAAAAACAAGTAATCAACTGTTTAATACACTTTCTTAGTAATATATTTTCTGAATCAGTATGGGAACAACTAAAACATTATTCACTCACAGCATTTTTCTACAACGCAATTCTTTGCTGTCTCATTCTGTGAGCTATAACTAAATCAAAGTATTTACTAATTGCCATAGAATCTTATCCTAGCAATCCTGCAATATATTGCAGATATTAATAGTTTTTTTTTAATTTTCTTTTATTTTTTACTTAATACATTTGGGGTAAGAAAAGTAAGGATGCTTTATTTTTTAATTGACTTTCTTTTGGTTAAACTTTGATTCATCAGCTCCACTGCTTTTCAAAGCAACTATTTCAAGGTTAACTATTATTTGTATGTATCAAATGATAAATAATAACAGAATATGAACCCATATGATGTAATTTTTCATCAAGTTGTCATACTCGATTTAATATGCCTTTGTAATTTCAAGGAAAAATGATGGTTTGATTCTAGATCCTCCAGCGGCCCAGGTAAAAATTCATCATGGCTTACCGTCACCATACTGACACTACAGTATCTATAATTAGCTTCAAGATCCACTATGAAAAAGAAGAGAGGGGGAGACAGCAGAACACTGGTGTTTATTGAGTACTTACTGTGTCCCAATATACTGTGCTTTCACAAATGCTAACTCATTTATTCCTCACAGAGACCATGACCATTCTGTAGATGAGGAAACAGGCTCTGGGAGGCTCATAAACTTGCTCAAGATCAAAGAAAAAACAGATGTGGAAGCACATGTGAAAGGACAACTGGGTTTGTGTTCTTACCTCTGTGACCTTTTGGAAGTCCCTCCTTCTCTCCTATTACCTCATCAGGAAAACGAGGATAATAGTAATGCCTTCTGTACCTCCCTCACAGAGTTGTGAAGACACAAATGAGATCCTCAATGCACGAGCACTGAGAGCTGTCAAGTGCTGTACAATGATCAGTGACCGTTACTAAAAATTATTGCTATGTATCTCCATAAGTTTAAGCATGTGTTAAGATGTGACTAAAGGTGAGAAAGCACTTTCACGTGGGCTGAGAGATAACATTTTCTTTCACCTCTGAGGAGGCATCTGTGAAATGCTGGAAGAAAAGTCTGACTTAAGATGGACATTGTCTTGGAGTGCACTGTGGCACTTGGGTGAGGCATGAGGAAGGTTGTGAAGTTTCTTCATTCGTGGTCTGTCTCTGCCGTGTATGTGCGCCGGAGAGAGAGGAGGGGGGCAGGGACATAAGCATGAGATGGGGATTCAAATGCACCCCTATGGGCAGTAGGGGTGTGAGTGGAAATGGCTGGACCAATAAATGGCTGATTCGGGGAGGCGGGGAAAACCTTGGCAGGTTCCCTGTATATTATACACTGAAAATGTCTGTGGAAACTTGGTTTAAGGACGGCAATAAAAATTGGGGGGGGGGGGGAAGCAATTTCACTCACCTTTTTAATATCACATTCATCAAGGTGATTCTGAATAAACTGGACACTGGCTGTAAAGTCAGCAGAATTGAATTCATAGGGAATATTCCATCCTAAGGGACCAAATTTGCGTCGCTCCTTAAAAATGCCAAAGAAAATAAGTGAGATTTTAAAATTGAATGTAGCTGATTTCTTAATAAACATAAAGTACAGGAAGATTCAGGCATGATATAGAGATACGTTGATGTAATAAAAGAACAGTATACAATTTTGGATCTATTAACCATTAGAACTATTATTTCTTAGCTGTATTGCCAGATGGTTTACAAGAAAAAATGTTCAAATATTTGCCAAATTGTAGTTCTTGGGAAAAAAAAGTCTCAGTTTCCATCGCCAGCTCAAAAAATGCAGTAGGTGCTCAATAAATAGCTGAATTTATAAATAAATGAATTTATTTTAAATTACCCTCTTAGAAATTTCAAATGTTAAAAGTAAGGGTTTAAATTTTTGTTTTTCAAGTTGAATAACTGAAACACTCAGGAGCATTAAACCCCCTGCTGGTGTCACTTCGTAATCTTGCAATTTCAGATTTTGAAAACCCCAAATCTCTATTGTAAAACATGACACATCCTTCTTAAAACTTTCACAGTGCCCTATTTTTTCTCTCCTCTGGACCAGTGGCTAATGTTTTCAATTGTCAAACTACCCATAATCAATCCAACTGGTCTCAGATCAAATGATACAAATGCCTCAATATTCTGGAGACCATTTTAAAAGGTATGTAAATGTGAGAACTGGTACTTCCAGGCTCTAATCACATAGCAAACCACATAAATTAACTCAAATATTACTATACCATCAGCTACCTCTGCCTCAGCATATAACCAGTCTCTAAGTGGGGAAGGGGGTCTAATCATTTATTTGGATTAGCTCCTAGCCCTTTGAGAACTAGTGGCTGAGGTGAGAACCTATATGGAGAGTAGAATCCCAGTACATCTATGGGACAGGATAATTCTACTTCTTTACCTCTAAATATATAGTAACTTTCTCTCTTCTGCCTTCCCCCACCCCCTCCCCACACACACTGTCTTCACAGACCATTCCAATACTTCTTCTTGCAGCTGCTCCATGCTTTAGATCCTAATTAATACCACCACTTTAAAGAATCTAAATGAATTTTAGTTTAGACAAGTTCATGGACAGGTCAGAGAAAAAAATCAGAAAGCACGAAGGTTTATTTTCAGAATATGCTTTTAAAATATTAAGTAAACCATGAAAATTAATTTGGGTGCAGATGTTCTGACCCTGGGAGATCAGACTGTTAAATAACAAAAATTCAGCAGAGTAAATTTTAAAGATCTAAATGGCTTTATTGAATGACTGATGAGTCAGGCAGCATCCTATTTAGCAAATAGAAAGGAGCCCCGAAGAGCTACAGAAAAGGAAAGGTTTTTATTTACTATTTTTTTTTATTTTTATTTTTTAAGTTTACTGATTTTGAGAGTTGGGGGGGAGAGGCAGAGAGAGAAGGAGAATCCCGAGCAGACTCTGTGCCATCAGTGCAGAGCCTGGTGTGGGGCTCTACTTCACAAACTGGGAGATCATGGCCTGAGTTGCAATGGATCCCACGAAGGGTCGGACACTTAACCGACTGAGCCATCCAGGTGCCCCAGAAAAGGAAAGGTTTTTAAAGGCAGAGGGGGATGGCACAAGAAAATCATAAGTGGGAAAAAAAGGATTATTTTGGGGGACAAAGAAGGATCTCCTTTGGGGGACAAAGGGGGTTTATTAGGGGATTACCTCACTGGTGCTGACCAGGAAATCCCAGACTGACCGGTTAAAATTACATTCCTGGAGAAGGTTGAAACTGCAGTTCGGTTAGGTATTAGTTTCAGTTTGGTGATGTGGGCTTAGCACAAGTAACTCCATTCTGGGTCTGCTGTCTCCTTTTTAACAAGACCAAGGGCAAACAAACCACTCTTAAAAACGTAAACTACTAACATTACTTCCAGACCTGTACTTCTTTAGGTTAAGTTGTCAGGTATTACACATTTGTATGGTGTAACTCCCTCCCTCATCCCTTAGCTCATTAGATCTAATTACATCTAATTAGATTGAAGTGGACAGCCAGCCCAAGAAAGGCCAACCAGATTTCTCCTCCCAGGAGTTTGGACTTAGGGTTCAGAACTTTGATCTAGAGTTAGAGCTTTAACCAGGGAGACTTAGAAACTTGAGAGCTGTGAAGCACCATCTTCTACCTTGAACACAGAGAGGCGAGAAGGAGCAGAGGTGCCTTAATAGATGGGAGAGACTTGTGGTATCATCCCAGCAGCAAGGGGAAAAGCCCTGGCTCTTAAAGGTGTCAGCTTCTCTTGATGGCTTTCTGCTTTCTGGTCTCAGCATTCATGTTGCCGTGATGTGTTTTTCTACTTGTTTCATGTTGAAATACTTGGTCCTGTAACCAGATTTTGATCCTTGACAGTGAGAAACGTGTCTCCCATTTTTGTCTCCCCTTTTGCGCCTTTTCGGGGAAAGGCTTATGATTGTGTAATAAACACTAGAATGATTATTGGTAATTATCAGAATGAAAGGCACTCTCCCTCTCATCCTCTTGGGGGGTAATTTCTGAAGCTGACACGAGGTTTTGAATTTTTTGAGTGGATCCCACAAACATTGAGCTGAGCCTCCTCTAGGTTATTTTGGAACAAGAGTGGGTTTGGGAGGGTCTGTGGGATATTAATATGAAAATGCATTCAGTTAAGCCTTGAGTCTCTGGAATTTCTTCCATCTTGAAGTCTTCAAAGAGAAGAAAGCTAACCATTTATTGGTGAGATGCAAATGTTTTCCCACTTTTTTAAAAAAGAGAACCAACTCTAAAATAGTTTCACCTGTGTTTGACTTAATTTTTAAAATTTACTGTTCAATTAGACAAGAGACTGAATGAAAAATAATTCTTCCTTTCCAATTACTAAAGCTGCTTAAATTGGCTCTATGGAAACATTCCCATTTACATGCACTGAGCCATTGCAATTCTGTTGCTCCTTAAAATGTGATCTTTGAAAATTGCCCCAATGCTGAGACTCACTTCACTTTATGCTATTTACTATCAAATTTCATTTAAAGCATTTACTTTTTAGGTTGGTTCACTAAAGTCATAGACTTATTAGCTTATCTTGGAAAAAAAAGAGAAAATCTTGCGGTGGGGGGGGAGTGACTTTTCTTTCACAAAGGAAGTCATTTCATTTTCTCACAATTTTTTTGGTACTCAGTGATCTAAGTGACAATAAAGAAAGAACCCTGAATTATCACCTTGGAATATTATCAAGCCATTGGGAGAACTAAGAACTCATTTGGAAGCTCAAAAGCAAGGGGCTTTGCCTGGAATATTGAATCTCTTCAGTCCCATTAGTATTTTTGAAACTATGGGATGAGTCCTATGCGAGACAATGGAAAAATATTAAAATCAATGTATTTTCAAGAAGTTTTAATCTATTTGAGAAAATAAGCCTTAGAGGACAATGTGATAGTGAGTATAATTAACTGTCAGAATTTAACAGATGATAAGAAGAAGAAGACATTCAATCAGAGGCTTCTGGGAAGAATGAAACTGAAGCTGGCCTTTGAAAAGCAGGGAGAAAAGACTGCTGGGTTTTGGCAAAGACCATGAGCAAAGAGAGGAAACACAAAGCTTGTGATTCATCCAGCAAGAGGCTGCAGGTAAGTTGCTCTGCTACAGCAGACAGTGACCTCAGGTAAGTAGCTGGAACTATGTGTTCATACGATGACTCGGGCGTGGAATGTAGGCAGATATGAATGTCAGGGCAAAGAGCTAAAACCTGATTTAATAAGAGGGAGTTATTATTTATTATTAAGTTGGAAAGTGGTGATTTTAGGAAGACTAGTCTACACTTTACTGAATTTGACCAGTATAGTTCCTTCTTTCTATTCCACGGAATCTTCAAAACACAGAACTGCTAGTGAAATGCGGAAAACTTGGACTCCTCCTTTGGACGCTGAAGAAAAGTTGCTCATTGGAGTCATCATCTTAATGATGTCAAAGCCATTTCCAATCTTATGTTAGATTCTACTTCATCCCAATGAGTCCACCTCCCACGGCCCAACACAGAACCACTTCAGTTGCATCTGCAAAACAAGGCTCTCTTTGGAGCACCACATCTTGATTATTTAATAACTGGAGTTAACATAAAATGAAAAATGCAATCCATACTACACAACAGCAGGGAAACTTTAAAAGGTGAAAATAATGAACAGAAATGGACAGAACCCCTGGGAAAAACCATCAACCAAAACGTGAGAGATCTTTCTTTAAGCCTGAATCATATTACTGAAATTATTCTGAAGACGTTTAAACTAAGAACTTTGCAATCATGCCTCCCCGAAGCCAGAACTTCGTATGCACCATTAAACTTGAAGGAGATGTTTGTCAAGGCTCAAACCTGAGAAAGAAAACAAGATGTGGGAGAAGAAAACACTTTTCTGAAGGAAGAACTACTGTCAGTGGAACCTGGGCCCTGTTCCATGTGGCCATTTTATTTAATATTTAATTATTTTTAGGGTCCTGAAGAAAATATCCAAGTCTGCAACTGCCACCGCAAGCCCCAAGAGCTCCTAACCAATGCCTCCAGCAAAAAACCTCACAGACTTGTACATAAACCATTAGAAAAATCCCCCCAAACAGGCCTCAATGTAGGCAAGCCAAGGGGATGAGGAGAAAAACTCCAAACCATGGAAAGGACATGAAGATGATGAAGGATTTTTTTTTTTTTAACATTTATTTATTTTTGAGAGAGAGAGAGTGTGTGTATGTGCGCAAAGGAGGGGCTGAGAGAGAAGGAGACAGAGAATCAGAAGCAGGCTCCAGGCTTTGAGCTGTCAGCAGAGCCCAACAGGGGGCTCGAACTCACAGACTGCAAGATCATGACCTGAGCCAAAGTTGGACACCTAACCGACTGAGCCACCCAGGCACCCCAAGGATTCCTATCTTAAGGGCAGTGGATGTTTGGCAGTCATTCTCAATTCTCAATTCTTCTTGCATATTAGAATCACTTAAGAAGTGTTTTAAAAGACTGAGCACCTCACCTTGCTGCCTCCTACCTGGGACTCTATGGCCCAGGCAATGGCTGAGAACCATTGCATTAGACATTCATTGGGTCCAATGCACTGTTCAAACAAAATATGGTACATTGACCATCAACAGGAAAAAACCAGAGGTGCCATTCTGACCTTCCACAGAATACTGCAGAATTTGTGGGAGGACACCATAAATGTAATTATTGAGTTTCAAAAGACCAAGACTCTGGAGGAAGACCTATTTAAAATTAAAATCCTAAAGGGTGAATGTGGCCTTGCTCTGAAACCCAGAATGACGCTGCACTGGAGTATCATAGAGAGAAGATACTAAGGCCAGAGGGAAGCTTCCATTGAGAGTAATCTCCAAGAGGATGTAGAAATGCCCCCAGGGAGTAGTGGCCAAATGTAGCTGAAGCACTGGGGATGCTGGGCTCTCTCTGGGAGGGCAGAAGAGCTGGCTTGCTAGGGCAGAGACATCACCCAACTGTGGTAAGGGCGCCGTTGCTGCAGTAACTTCCTGGCATATGTGTACAGTAAGTCCCTGGAGGAGAGGAGAGGGAAGCCCAGGGGGGTCTGGGGCAAGAAGAGTTTGGCGCAGAATTGGCTTGTGTATCTCTGTAAGTTCCCATGGAAGCACCCATGGCCTCCTCCTACTAGGTAAGCCTGCTCCTACCTCAACAACAAAACAAATCACACCCTTCACTATGCCGCCCAAGACAGTTGTCCTTGACCAGCCAAGTATATTCCCCTTCTATGGGAGAGGAGGGGTGTTCATTTTGTTCTCTGTAACAATGAGCAAGATCCATATAACACATGATGCCCTTGAGCAGGGGTGAGTTGATGACATGATGCCAAAGCACAGTTTAGTAAGGGAAACTGCACTGGGGGATACACAGTTCTTGCATTTGACCGCTATTTCACCACCAGGTTCTGCGTTCTGACTCGTGATGGGCTCCAGCACGAACCCCTACGCAGCCCTGAAGCTTCAGAGCATGCGACATGAACCAATTCCCTGTTCTTTTTGTCAGTCTCTGCAAGGACAAATGCATATGCATCATGTTTGTATAGAGCAAGGGATAACTAGGTTAACTTGGAGGAATCAATCAGTCAATTAACAAATCAGGTATTGGGCTATTATGTCCAACACTAGAGAAATCTAAGTCACAATCATTCCAACCCAGAACGTCCTTCCTGTAGCAGCTTCACTTCAAACTTTAATGTGCACGTGAATCACTTGGGCATCTTCTTACAATGCAGATTCTGATTCAGCAGGTCTGGGGCCAGCCTGAGATTTTCTCTTACAAGCTCCTGGGCCATGTGGACGTTGCTCGCCCCGAACCTGCATTTTCCTATCAGGTAGGTGCCATCCTAACAAGTAAAACAAATTATTTAGGCAATATCACAGTAAATATTTCTGCAAATGAGGAAAACAGAACGGAGGAAGCTATGCTTGGATTATTTGTGCTCCCTGTGTAGTCACAGAACTTGATAATGGAATTTTAGAAATGGGAAAAATCTTGAAAGATCACCTCCTTCTGACTCTAAACACACAGATGAGGAAACAGAGGTCCTGAGAGGCATATAACTTAACAATCCCCACATAGCTAATTGATTTTACCGCAAGCATAATGTCCCAGCCTCCTGATCCTCAATGAGGTTGCTCTATCTAGCACACTATGACTGTATTTTAAGAGACATTCAACCTTTACTTTCACAGCCCTAGCAATGGAGACTTTTTTCTGTTTTAATCCAAATGTATGTCATGTTAAGAGCAAACACTCCTTGACCCCATGACTGGACCACGGCCCCACTGTTGTTCTTCTATTTAGCACTTGGATAATGGCCACAAAAACACAGGTTGCCCCACTGACCATATGGAAAATACCCCCAATCATCTCCCCATGATAAGCTCAGTGGAAGAGTTGAATCATCACTACTGGGAACAGAATCATAAAATATATTATTTGCGAATTGGGAATTAAATAACAGAGTTAAAGTAATATTTGTATTAGAGTATGATAAGGCCTAGCAAAGCAAACAATTCCCAGATAAGAATGTATGAAATAGGCTTCAGTGACTTGAAAGCTGTAATTTACAATCCAAAGGCCACAGTGGGACTTGGTAAAAATAACCACCCACAAAGTGTTTAACCTGGTTTTAACTCTCTCAGGGGGAGGGGGCCAATTCACAGGAGATACACCAATGTCTCCTCTACACAGCTCTCTCCGCTGGGCAGCAGGGAACCTGGCAGAGTGGCAGGGACAAGGAGCCTGAGGGTAAATATGCCCAGTATTCTCTTGGATGAGAACCAAATTCCCCTCCAGCTTTGGGCAGGAGGGGAGAGAGGAGGTGAAGCTCTGTGTGCCACTATGCACAGCTAAGGCAGGCCTCCTAGTACAAGCCAGTGATTCATTCTGTCCTCACTCCAGCCTCAGGGAAGGAGGAAATGTAGAAGGGGTTAAAGGAGCCTGTTCATCTCTCTCCAAAATCAAGGAGTGACTCAAGCACATTAAAATTATACAGCTTTCAAATATGGGACAAAATATAAAATCAAATGTAGAACAAAGCAATAACAAAATGAAAACACTGTATGGCTGCAAAGTCATAAAATTACTAAATTAATATACAAGTGTATGGTAAAAGCAAATAGTAAACAACCTGAAAATGACAGGTAACCACTGTGACTCTTCTTCTCATTGTCACCATCACCTTCGCTGGCTGGCTCAAAACACACCACCGCCCGAGGCAGGCAGCATCCGGCTTGACTCCTAGATCTACCACCTATGAAGTTACCCTAACCTCTCCAAGCCTCAATTTCCTCATTTTTATTTTATTTAATTTTTTCTGGGCGTGGTTAATTTATTGCCACACACTAAAGGGATGGGGGGATGGACCCGGAGTGAGGCTGGGGCTGCGTTGTCCCTGTGTCTAGTTCTCCTGTTATTTAGGACAGTCCAAGGAACAAATTCCTGAGAGTCTGAGGAAAATTACAGGCATTGCAGTCAGACTGGTTAAATAATCTATGAAAAGCATCTAGCAAATAGTAGCTGCTCCTGCTTTAGTGCTACTATCTTCATTCATTTATTTATACATCTGGACATGTTATCAATCAATGTCCTCTGGCTTATTTATTTATTTATTTAAAAGTTTTTTACTTATTTATTTTGAAAGAGAGAGAGAGAGTGAGCATGAGTGGGGGAGGGGCAGGGAGAAAGAGAGAGAGAATCTCAAGCAGGCTCTCCGCTATCAGCACAGAGCCCAACCCAGGGCTCAATCCCACAGACCATGAGGTCATGACCTGAGCCAAAAATCAAGCGTCGGACGCCCAACCGACTGAGCCACCCAGACACTTCAATTTTCTCTTTTTTAAAATGGTGATACACCATTCTCACCTTGAGAAATGTGACTGTTAGCATTACATGATATAGTACATATAACGCTCCTGGCCAGCATAGGTACTCTGAAAACCAAATTTCTATCTAAATAACCATGTTCATCTCACACATATTTACTGAGTTCCAGCAATGCCCCAGATGCTCCTATGGCCAGAGAGACTGAGAAGTTACAAAAAGACAAAGTCTTTGCCTTCAAGAGTCTTCCGCTCCCATGGCCAGAGTGAGGGGCAGGAGCAGGGAAAACATTTAACTACACAGACAAATAGATACTATGCCAGGTGGGGAAAGGGGCCACGAAGGAGAGAAAAGGCAGGGTGAGGTAAGCAGACAGTGCAGCAGAGAAACAATGTATTAGCATCCCCTAAATGTGCAAACTGCTCTCAGAAGTTACCTGCACAGTGGAGTGTAAAAATGCTACCGTGTAAAGCATCGGCTTCCACATGGGTAAATTACTGATATCCAGAAGGTCTTGATTAATTCCGGCAAATGTTCTTTTCAAACCCGCGCGTACGCCTTGGGGCGGCTCATTAGTGAATTTGAGAGAAGTCTGTCGTAAAAAGCAAACGGTAGTTTTGTTTCTAGAAATTATTGTCAAGGATAAAATAGAAATTACAATCCCTCAGACAACAGTATGCTTACAGTACATGGTATGTTGGCTAGAATTCAGCACTGTGTAAACTAATGACATCAATCACAGCTGAAACCCCATGAATTACTACCGAGGCTTATAACTCTTCTGTGGAAATAGTTCCTATATAATATGGATGGTTATAGTTAAGACTTTGACCATTATTACATAAGATCTTACAGACTCTACTGCACCAAAATCCCTGCTGTGGTTTCATCTTTCAATAACGCCACGATGTCATCTTTATTTAAACAACTCTCAAGGAAAAGACACTTATGTCACGGCAACAAACCTGAAGCAACGTAATTGGGAATCGATCATGGGGCTCAGTAGTTATCCATACTCGGAAAGAGTCATCACTGGCTTCCGTGGTAATTAACGTCTCTAGCAATTCTTCCATGAATTCTAGGCCAAGGTGACAATTTTGCAGTAAAACCCAGCCACCCTGTATTCAAAAATGATTTCATATTAATATCTTGTAATTTTTTGTTACAATTTTATTAAAACAAAATGTACGATTGAAAAAAAAACCCTTTGCTTAGCACATGTAAATACTGTTTTGAGCACCTATTTTGGGTAAGATGATTTTATGTCAATACAAACATTTTCTTCTGCTACTGGTAAATCTGGTTACTTGGAATCAAGTGGGTTCAAAACAATAGTACTCAGCCACCCCAGGTTCAGAAGGAAACAGAAATGAAAGCTTGAAGCCCTGTGTAAGTACAGTGTGTGCACCATCTAATGGTAGGAACGGGTATTTTGGAATTTGTAACAACTCATCCTAAGGTGAATCGGAACTGACTCACCTCCGAACCAAATCATCCGTAGTCACAGAGAGAAATGCACATTATCTCATGAAAGATGGAGACAATACATGTGGTGACTTGTGCTACCATAATGTAAAATAAACATTTGTTGTCATCACCGCTCCCATATAGTCCCAAAGCCACAAAATGTACTAAGCACTCACTACCTTAATACTTGCTAAAACTGTCTTTAACAATATAAGTCACATAGCCAATGCTGCTCTATGAGAACACAGGTTGTTTTTTTTTTTTAACCAGACAACATGTTGATACCCTGATATAAAGATCAGATCAATACAGCTACAAAATAGTGAGCGCAGTAAATATACGGTAATTCTTGTGTGTTATGCCTCCTACCGTGAGAGAAAATACAACTCGAACTGGCTTCAGCAGCAAAGGGGACGTGTTCGTCTAGACAACAGGGGGCTGCAGAGTAAGATGGACTTCGTAGTTAGTTTGTGCCGCAGGGATCCAGTTACTCGCTGGGTATTCCATTTTATTCCACAATGTCAGTTTCATCTCAAAAATCTGGTGGCCCTCAAGGGGCAATGTGGCTGTACCTGTTCATGGGCTGTTGGTTTGTTTGTTGGTTTGTTTGTTTCTCAAAATGTCATTATTATCCATACTTATCCCACCTTGAGAAACAGGACATGGAAGTTATAAAAGCTAATATTCCAAAGAAGGTTAGTGTGAATGTACTGCTGAAATTTAGAAGTTTCTCATTCACGGAAACTAAAGAAATTATTTAAGACCCAGAATTAAACTGTCAAATCACTCCTTGGAGTGAATCACTTGATCTGAGTAAAAATAATTACATGTAACTGCCTTGATATATATAAATTAGATACAATAGATTATTGAATATAATTAAGTGATAAAGAAAAAGGCTTAGGGCACTTGAGAAATAATGACTAACTTGAGAATTCGATGGCCCAAGCAGAGCCTTAGCTCATTAACCCTCTCTTGTCATTAATTCCCAAGAAAAAGCTGCACCAAAGTTGCTACAGACATTTGGAGATCAAAAGCTTAGAAATAAACCGAGATCTTACTTTATTTTTGTAAGTGGTACAATTTCTTATCACAGCTGAAATTGTTATCAACCAAGCATCTCTAGAAAATTAATGTCCTGTGTATTATTAGGTGTGATGGAAAATATTTCTCAAGAGTCCACCCAGCTTGCAATTTTCAATAAAAACCATCATCAATATTTAAACATAACATCCTCAAATATTTCTTATTCATCTTCAACTATCCACTAATGAAAAGAATAAAGTCTGACTTTAACCAAAAATTGAAATGTAACTGTCTCGGTCTGTCACTTCTTAAGCACTATCTATTAATGTTGATTGTCAAATTCCAAGACTTGCTAGAGCTCCATTCCTAGAAACCAGAAAGTGTGTCTGCCAAGTTGTCAAAAAAAATATTTAGTGAAAATAAGATAGAGCTTACACTATAGAAAATAAAACAAGCTTTTTGTGGGGATGTCAGGAGCAAACCAGCTTGCAGTTTAAAATTCGTTGGTAATCAGGGATGCCTGGGTGGTTCAGTTGGTTAAGTTTCCAACTCTCAATTTTGGCTCAGGTCATGATCCCACACTTTG